>NC_056739.1:235421261-235548761 GCF_019279795.1 Protopterus annectens
ATCCTTTCTAACCTTTTCTTGCAGGGAGGGTAACTCATCTGCATTCCTAATTTTGTGGGACAGACCCCTAATTCCAAAAAAACACTTGTATATACCAACTCTGAGATCACCAAACCACAGACAAAAGGGGCTATTTCAAGAAATAGCAATCTCAGACTTAATAAATATGTCTGGATTTTTAGTAATTTAGTCTTCATATTCCAGGGCTCAGCATTGTGAGATCTGATATATTAAATGTTTATCACATCACAGCCTTGTGAGCACTACAGACCAGACCATCTGATAACGCCCATTCCTCCTGCTGAGTACAATCCACCCATATAAGCAATATTATTAATAGCCCTATTGGGCACATGGGAACAGAAATAAATGCTTCAAACTGCCAACATCTCTCTTGCATTACATATATCATCTTTGCATTACACTTCATCACCAGAGTACTAGACACTGTATTATTTCAGCTTCTTCAGATACCTATTGCCACTATTCATAAGGTAGATAGCTCCTTTTTTGATTGACTTCAATTATTGTACTTAGAAATCTAAAGAAGAATTATCCTAGACATTTACAAACAAATTAAAATCCTTTCTTTCTCTCAAAATGAAGCAATGCCACAAGCTTTAAAATTAGCAACCCTTAAATATCCTTAGGCTACATAATGAGCATGCATTGTGGGAATGCTGCAAGACCTACAGTCGCCTGCAAGCCTTAGCTTGCAATGTACTGCCCTGAGTACACATAGTAACATTTAATAAAATGATAAAGAAAAAGTTGTTATATAAAGATCACTACCATATCCAGTTCAGAATGTTGTCTAGTTCAATTTCTCCAAGTGTTTTTGATTTCTAGTACCATGACTGGAATGGTCCCTACTCCTAAGTCAGAGTATGATTAAAGTTTGTGAAATTAGCATTGTTTCAGTCATTGATGTTAGTCATAAGTGCTGTTCACAGCACCTGCAATGTACTCAGAAGTGATTCCATCTGCAATTCATATGGAGTTACATGTATTGGTAGCATATCTAAATAAGACTATAAACTCTTTTTTTTTTTTTTTTTTTTTTTTTTTTGTGAGAGCAATTGCTCCTACTACTATGGGAACTGTCTGGGGATCATCCTTCCACATTGCTCTAATTTCTGCCTGCAAATCCTGGTATTTTATGACTTTGTGCTGCTCTGTACATTAGACACTGGAATAACTGGGTGCAGAAATTTCAGTGATCAGTGGTACTTTTGTCTTCTTTTCATGGACTGCTATATTTTTTTTCACATCTATTTTCTGAGCTATTAGTAATGGGTGATCCCATGTGATCTAATCTTATTCATTCTATATAATGCTTTGTAGCTCATATTTTCAATGATTTTCAGCTACTTCAACATTGTAATGATTGCACAATCCCCAATGCAACAGTCTTGCCACAATATTATGCTTTTCATTAGGGTATCTGTTATTCAATCAACCATTTTAAATGTCAAATACTGGAAGTTCGAAGGGGAAGTTCGAAAAATAAAAATGTCGAAGCCGCGGAAATTCGAATTCTTTCCCAGGGAAAGAATTCGGTTGGCTGTTTCCGTGTTTCCTTTTAACATAGCGAAACAGTTTGTAAAAAGCAATGGAGATCTTGCTTTCTCCATTGCTTTTGCCCACAGCTCTGATGTACTGCGTAGGCATACGCATGCGCAGTACATCAGAACTACCGCAGAATAACAGACAGCTGTGGAAGGGCAGCAAGGAGGCATTATACAATGCCATTATTTAAGAAAAGTAATTATTTTTTTTTCTTAAATAATGTCATTGTACAATAGCAATAACCGACACCTGGGTGTGGGTAATGCTGGATTTACCTACGGTTGGCTTTGTTTGGCCACTCGGGCTTCGCCCTCATGACCCAACCACACCAACCATGGGTAAATCCATGCATTTTATTTCTTTCATTGATTTTAATATGACTATCCATCAGTATTAAATCTTCCCTTAGATCGTTTTTTTCACCAAGAGCATATTCTTTATTCTCCATGTCCTGCTGCATTTTACAGAAAGTTCTAGAACATTTTCTGTGACATATTCTCTTCAGCTGCCTCCTGCTTTATCCATTGCTCTTTCATATGAAAACTCACTAACCTTTGACTCCACAATATTGACTACCTGCCGTATAAGTAGCAAGATGCCAGGCAAGAAGTAAAGGAATAAGGGAGATTTAAAGTTTATATTACTACATCTTGAAAACATATTCTTGAAAACATATTTGTGAGTTGGTGTCTTACTGTTTGTTTTCAAATAGAAGAACATTAAAAATTCTAATTTTGGTAGCATTAAAGTTTTTTACTTAATGGTATTAGAATATGGAAGAGGCCAAGAATTCATTTGGACTACAGGTAAGAGGTGGCCTTCCCTATTAAGAATTAATATCATAGTATAGGCAGAAAAAAGAATACAGGGATCCTAGGCAGAGTTTTTAGTAGAATTTAGAACAAAAGCTGGGGTTAAAAAAAGGGATAACTGGTAGAGAATACAAAATATTGCATGACAACCATAGGACTCAATCAGAGGAGGTGCGAAAGGATTTGAAACAAAGACTGGATAAGCAATTCACAAAGAAACAATGAGAAGAGATATGTATGGCTCCCAAATATGCAACAACGTCTAGAAGATTTAGGAGCTTTGCTTGGAAGTGTTTGCATAGGTATTTTTATACCCAAACAGACTCCAAATAATTTGTCCTGAAGGTATGAGGGGAAAGAAAGAGGTAATTGGGATCAGACTTTATAAATTTCTGCATACCACTCTGTCAGAAATACTCAGTAAGCAACCTGATGTAACTAAGGAAATGATTTTTGAGCTGTGATACAGAACTGGAATTGACAAGGCATAGTCAGGCCTTGCTGAGTTTAATTCTGGTGGCTGCCAAAAGGCAATTAATAAAAAATGGACTGACTAGAGTAGAAGTAGTGAACATAGTAACATGGATCAAAGAACTGGAAGTGGGATTTTTGAAAAGGGTAGGAGCAAATTACATAGAAAAAAAGTGGAAATTGTGGGAACAATACTTGCAGAATAATGTTTTGGAGGTGCAATGAGGTTTAGGGGAAGACAGAAATTGATTGAGCTATGTAATGTTTGACTGACAATAATTGGATAGATTTTATGTAATGTATAATGTTTACACCTGAAAATATGCCAATATGTTTTTTTTTGTTAATTTATATAAATGCATGATAGTCTATGTTATAAATAATAATTCAGTAATTTTTAACAAGAAACAAGGTTACTGAATCTTACCTGACTATATCCTCCACTCCACATGATGGCACTGTAGTTTATTGTAAGCCCTTGGTTTGGGTTATCTAGCAGCTTAAATCTTCCCACTGTTACACTTCTTATGGATTTCTCAGAGGTTAATTGCCAATTAACTACATCATACACAGCTGGAACATCTCCATTTTTGTCAAAGTACACTTGATCACCACACTGATTTATGAAATTGACATTCCTAACGTAATGAAGAACCTAAAAAATATAAAAAAGTTATAAAAGCTGTATATCAAAGGTTAAGAACAGCTCAGTTAAATAGCTGAATGCACTGATTGTAATATCTGAAGAAAGGAAATGAGTGCTGTACCTAAGCGCTGTTGTCAATATTACAACAAAATAGAAAAAAAATAGGCTCAGTAATCAACTTCTAATATCCAGGCATAGTTTGACAAAAGAGAAAAAAGCAGTTTTACAGAAATACTCACTGCTGCTTTTCAGAACTTCAGGAAGAAGTACCCATTTATAGGTTCATAGGTTCATACTAGGCTATCTGCCCTAGGGCATTTATAAGCCTAGCCAGAGTGTGTTTGGCTTTCGCCACCCATTTTAAATTAATTTTGCTATGCCCTTTTTCAAGGTTTGTATACTGTGCCTCTGTCTAACAGTGACACAGAAGTGATACCCGGGGTAAACCTACGATCTCCCATCCACTCATCAAGATTCCTCTTGAAGAGAATCAATGAGGGACTCTGCCTAACCTGGACTGGGATTTTATTCCAGAGCGAAGGGAGCCTTTGGGTTATGAATCTGTCTCTCCAGCATGCCCTATTTATGTCAGTGCTGAGGTTCAAGTCTCTCAAGCGCTTAGCTCGATGGGATTTGGATTTTCTGAGGTGCAGCATGTCCATTAATTCTGGGTTGGACATGGCTTTATACGTCAGGCACAGATCACCTCTGAGCAGGCAGTATGCCACTGAGTAGAGCTGGAGTTTCTTTATGCATATGGCATCTGTTTGAGCCCTATGATCCTCTTGGTGAGGTACTTTTGGGGTCTTTACAGTTGCTGCAGGTGTCTGGTAAGGTACATCCCAAAAGGGGCATTATACTCAATTATGGGCCTGATGAGGGATGAGTAAAGAGGCACGATGACCTCCCCTGATCTAGATGTGAATTCCTTCATGATTAGGTGGGCTATATAAAATGTTTTTCTAACCACTTTGGCCACGTGGTTGTCAAATGAGAAATTGCTATCAACTTGGGTCCCCAGGTCCCTAATTACTTCTTCTGTACTTAATGGATTACCACCTATGTGGTAATTTGTGGGCACTTTGTTTTTGCCAAAAGGGATGACTATACACTTTTTGGCTTTTAGCTTGAGGCCATGGCTCTGGCACCAGTTGTCTGTTTCTATGAGGCCCTTTTGGAGGATGCTTGTGTCGGCTGGAGAGTCGATTATGGCACCCAGTTTGCAGTCATCTGCGAACTTAGTCAGCCACAGTCCTTCCATGTTGGCCTGTACCTCCAAGAAATATATACCGAACAAGAGAGGTCCCAGGACTGAGCCTTGGGGGACGCCACTTGTAACTGGTTTGGAGTCTGACATGGCTCCAGCAATTCTAACCATGTGGGTTTTGTCCTTGAGCCAGTTTGCAACCCATCTAGTGACATAAGGGTTTATATTTAAGCTGGTGAGCTTATCTATAATGCCCGAGTGGGGTATTGTATCGAAGGCTTTTGCGAGGTCCAGGTAGGCTGTGTGAATCACCTTCCCCTCGTCAATGGCCTTGGTGACTGCATAGTGTTTAATACCCATTTGTTAACCAGAGTGGCCAACTGGATACACAGTCCATTTTCAGGGATGACCCTGGAGCAGAATCTGGTTAACTGACTTGATCAAGTTCTCTCAGTAGGCAGATGGCTTAGGGAACCAAACCAGAGGAACTTCAGCTCAAAGCCTTTATGCTTTACAAAGCAACTCAATGTAATGGTATAGTCTTAGATCATACAGTTTCAGCCTTCTTTGTTAAGACTTTTAATGAAATAATAACCTGAAGCATTTGTGGAGGAGAAACTGAGTGTAGCAGTGTAGTACACCATTACACACACACACACACACACACACACACACACACACACACACACACACACACACACACACACACACACACACACACACACACACACACACACACACACACACACACACACACACAAAACATAGTGTTATACCACTTTGACTTTGATTAACAGGCGTATGATTCCACTGCATGGGAGACAAATTGCTAACTTGGTCAGGAAAGATTTTTGTTCACATTCTTTGAGAGTAAAATTTGAATAAGGAATGAATATAGCAGTGCATATGAGAATGGGAACAGCGTAAAGAGTATAACAACTGTAAACAGACTGACAACAAAATACAAACATGCAAACTTCACCAATTCCTTACTTCGGTTTCCTGGATGGAATTTCTGCTTTATTTCCTAAATGGTCATTTAAAGTAGGATCAAACTGGCAGATAACTTCAGCTGCCAAGAAAGTTCTTTTCTGCCTGACTACAATTTATGATCATCACTGCTCACTTTTAAAAGTGAGGAATGAAAGTGTCTTAAAATTCTAGTATTTGATCACAATTCTGTAAAAACAATAAAATATTGCTGCTTTGTAATGGCATGCATAAGGTCTTGTATTCTTTCTCATGACATCCAAGTAGTTCTACCTATATAAATCTTAATAGACATCACATGTTGCGGTATAAATCATACTGGTGGAATTTCAACTATCATTCAAGTTTAACTGTCTTGATAATAAGGACTATTTGCAGTAAAGTTTATATGACTGATTGTAGGTGAGAAGGCCTGTTGTGCCTTCTTTGTGGGTCTGCATATTCATGCACACAACCCTATAATAGCCACCATGCCGACACAGCTTGGAAGAGCCAAGCACATGCCCCTGGTCCGCATTCTTCGTGCCATGCATTTCTCTCCAATATACTGGTATATCAGATGACCAGCCCACCTCCTCAGAGACTAGGTGAGTCAGCATCATCAAATCGCATCTAACATTAGCTCCTGTAATGCCTTGGTGGCTAGTTGAAGACAGATCAGGTGGTTCCCCGACCAGGGTGTCCTTAATCTGTGTTATATAACCAGTTCAGTAACTTCATATGGATATGATGATACCAATATCATCTGCCATGCTCTGTGTGCTAAGATTTATTCAAGTGTTTGGTCACACTAGTATTCATCAATGTTTTCCTACCTTACTGAATATTTAGGAGTTACTGCCTGTATTACTTCTTGTGAGTATGATTCCAGAGATGCTGACCGGTGCCTGAGTATGACTATTTAGGAGTTACTGCCTATATTACTTCTTGTGAGGATGATTCCAGAGATGCTGACCGGTGCCTGAGTATGACTATTTAGGAGTTACTGCCTGTATTACTTCTTGTGAGGATGATTCCAGAGATGCTGACCGGTGCCTGAGTATGACTATTTAGGAGTTACTGTCTGTATTACTTCTTGTGAGGATGATTCCAGAGATGCTGACCGGTGCCTGAGTATGACTATTTAGGAGTTACTATCTGTATTACTTCTTGTGAGGATGATTCCGGAGATGCTGACTGGTGCCTGAGTATGACTATTTAGGAGTTACTGCCTGTATTACTTCTTGTGAGGATGATTCCAGAGATGCTGACCGGTGCCTGAGTATGACTATTTAGGAGTTACTGCCTGTATTACTTCTTGTGAGGATGATTCCAGAGATGCTGACCGGTGCCTGAGTATGACTATTTAGGAGTAACTATCTGTATTACTTCTTGTGAGGATGATTCCAGAGATGCTGACCGGTGCCTGAGTATGACTATTTAGGAGTTACTGCCTGTATTACTTCTTGTGAGGATGATTTCAGAGATGCTGACCGGTGCCTGAGTATGACTATTATGGAGTTACTGCCTGTATTACTTCTTGTGAGGATGATTCCAGAGATGCTGACCGGTGCCTGAGTATGACCTGCTGCTTTTGTTTTGCATGATTCTCTGACATTTTAAAAACACACCTTGAAGCACTTTTCAGGGAAACCTCTTGCAGCTGGCTTGCAGTGGGTTTCTTACTACTGTATTAAAATCTTCTGTTAACATTTGAGATTATCCCATTGTTTACAATTATTTTATGAGAGGCGGACTTGAATCGCTTTCTCATACTCTGACTTTGGCTTTCATAATGGACACTTTTCTTTTGCTGATTTGTTTTCTTGCCCTTAACTGCTGCTGTCAGACCACTAGGGCTTTCATTTGATTAAGATTGTCTCATTCTAATTTTTTCTGGTAATTCAGCCTAGTTGGATATCCATGTGTCAGATATGGCATCATGCATTCTTAGGCTTTCTGTGTCATATGAACATGACATCTTTATAATCTGGACTTAATTTTATTCTGCTGCTGTTGCTTAACACTATTGGCTTGCTTTAAATGTCTTTTCTGCAAGACTTGTATCTGTAGTTTGTTTAGATTTATATTCTTATAATTTGTTTGTGTTGAATATATGAATCTGACACAAATAATTGAAGATATGCATCTGATGCAAATAAAATATAATCTAGATATATTTGGAAGATGTTACTCTACTTTATTTTTGAGATATGAATTCCCATTGTATTCTCTTGCTAGTTGCAATCCGCATTAGGGTCTTGACAAAAGAATTGCTGATAGTTCTTAATTTTAAACTGTACACTGGTCAGTGTCTTCCAAAATGACTAGCTGTGCATGTTTCACAACTCTTGAATTTTAAACCTGTTGTTACACAATCATTCAGTGGATTTATCTCATTTATCATAAAATAATTAAGGATGCATACTTTTATGTGTTTATAAATTATAATTTAAGCATGTTGGTCCATGCTCATTTAGCTATACTTGCAGAATCATTTTAAGTTAATTTAATGGGATTTTTTTGAACTTTTGATACATTCCAAACCTTTGGCATATAACCAGGGGACATAAAAATTAACATCATTGTTTTTAACCTTTTGTTCCATTTTCTACTGCCTTTGGACTCTTGTGTTAGATTTGGGCCTACTGTTTCTGTCTATAACTAACATCCCATGCTCTTCCTCTTCCTGTTCACACCACCCTGCATCTATAGTTCTCTTTTTTGCCATTTGTTCTCTTGGAGTTCTTTAGGAAGAGCATGGTTGGGGGAATAAGTCACCAAAGATGCACATTTGGTGTGGTGGTAGGAGTCTCCCGATGCTTTTCATGGTTATAACGCACCACCATTATGCAAAACCTTTGCAGTTCTTTCACTGGCAATATACCAAGGATTTTTAAATCAAAACAGACTGATACATGTGAAGTATACTCAAGTGTCTCAATGTAAGAGCGATGTATGCTATACTATATCCAACAAGAAGATGGGAATCCTCACTGAGATATAGTGTGATGTGGGCTTTGTGTTTATAACTGAGACATGACTTGATCTCAGCTTTGCATCTTAACTAGCTGTATCAGTTGTAGCACCCTAGATGTGACATGATCAGAGAGAGCCACATTATACAAAATAAGTTTAATAGCCATTCAGTTGCCCAGGAGAAATTATAATTGTCTTCTTGTTGGCCATAACAAACTTTACATTTCTTCTCATTCACTATTTACCAAACCATGTGATGTTTAACTTAAAGCCAGCAATATAATAGGCTCACTTTTACCAAGCCTTTTCCTGGATTTAAGATTTTATACTTTGAAACCAATGCATGGTATAAACTGCTAAGATGCTGCATAATGTCTACAGTTGTGCAAGATTCATAACTCAAACCTTCATTCTGTAGTCAGGATAGATATGTAATTAGAAGAAAGGCATTGCTTTTTCCATTTACTATTAACTTATGTTTACCTTTTATCATTAAGTATATTTGTATTTAAGAGTACTGTATAAGCATGCAGTGATATGGGTCTTAAAAGTAGATTTTCAAATTCACCAGTTCTATAAAATCAACTCCTTCTTCTTCTTCTTCTCCTTCTCCACCTACCCTTCCACCAGCTACACAGGATCTCTACTTGATATCTCTACTTTATACACTTAGCTATGTGACTCACTTGCTGTACTTGAAAAACCTCTCTAGACAATGACCTATAGGACTGCACTCCCCATTCAACCATCCTTGGTGTTGAGCACTCCTTCCAAACCTTTAAAATTTAGTCTAAATTTAGCACAATTGCTTACATATTCATCAGCACTGAGACTTTACAACTGTACCAGCCAACTCCATTGAAAAGCTTTGTATATCGCAAAACACTCTCACTTTATATCTACCATCTTCAATCATGCTTAATAAACAATACCCCTTCATCCTTGCACTATAATTTCCTATTACTTATTTATTCATTCTTACTTCTCCATCTGCTAACCTACAGTTTTATCATACTTTACAGAATTCCACAAAACTTAACTCCTCAAAAATATCTAAACTAATTCCTTCTGTTATTCTGATTTCTTAGCTAATGCTTTCACATTCCTTTTGATTCATATATCTGTCTACATCATCATCGACCAGAGCTGTTTGACATGCTCCACTTAAAGAAATCCCAATCCCTCTGAGCTACACGCTCTAGGGACCTAAACCTTGTCACCACAATAGACAGAACATGCTGGAGGGATAGATTCCTGTCCCAGAGACTTCCCTTACTCTGGAACAGACTACCTATCTATGTCAAACAGAGCTGCTCATTAGCACTCTTCAAGAAAAATCTTGATGATTGGATGAGTAATAGGAAATTCACCCCAGGGATCACTTCTGTGGTTCTGCTTGACAGGGGCACAGGAAAATAATTTTCTTGGGTGGCAAAAGCCAGGTTACCTTTTTTGGCTGGGCTTATCCTAGTACCTACATATGAACCTATAAACCCCCTTTTTCCCATTTCCTGCATGGGCTCTGGGTGTTGTCAATTGTCATCATCTCTTTTGATTGAGCACCACTCTCCTACCTCCTTCGACAGTCATGCCTAAGTCTTGCTTGTCTTCTCTCACACAATCCACCTGCTTGCTGGATGACCTTGTTTCCTCTTGCCATCTTCTTGTTTGGCCCAAATCTTCTTTACCAGATTGTCTTCTCCTTTCCTGTACATGGGCCTGTATCACCATAATCTGATCTCTTTGATCTTCTTTGCAATTGGAGATACTTGGGCTTCGGTTCTGATGTCCATATTTTGTCTGTCACTCAGTGTGCATCCTACCACCCTTCTCAGGCCCATCATCCCCATCACCTCTTATATCCTCACCTGATCTGCCTTCACTGCCCAGGTTTCTGTTTTGTACACTTTACAGATGGGAAGAGGTACAATTTTGGGCAGAGCACTGAAAGTGATAATGCACGGGCTGGACTGGATGTACACTGAAGGTTTTCCTAGAGATAGTATGGAGCACCAGCAGGTAGAAAGATAAATGTAGATATGAAAAAGGCAAGGGTGGATCTGCTACTTATGTGGTGGAACTTTAAGGAGGTACAGAAGATGTACAAGGGGTGGTGGAAGTGTAAAAGTTATATGGGAAAAGGCCAGTGAGGTTTGGACCTTCTGCCTTTGTGAGAGAGAAGAAAGAAGAGATAGATGGGAACGGGAAGAGAAACAGGAAGTGTTAATAGTTGGAGACAGAGTGAAGAGGAGCAATGCAGAGGGGTGAGAAGTAGAAGAAAAATGGATTAATACAGAGATGTAAAACTTATTAAGCTTATAATCAGTTAAGACTACAAAACAGAAAAATATGGCAAAGAGATGGGAGTGGTAGAAGTAAGAATGTTGGGAGTAAATCCCGATAACTAGGACAGGATTACAATGATGCAGTAGGTAGTTGGAATTAAGAATGAGAGAGAAGAGTGATACATCTAGGGAAATGTGTAGAGTGTAGAAATTAATGATGATCAGTGGTTGTTTTCATTGCTAAGTGCTAGTTAGATTGCTGTATAATTACATTATTATATTATTGTATTTTTATTTATGGATAGAAAACAGTGTAAGAAACTTTTCTGTCTGGAAGATTTTCAGTCCATATATCTCTAGTTAATCACTGTATATTAACAGATCAGACAAAAGTAGTAGAAGTAGTGAACTTAAACTCATCTTAAGTAATTAAAAAATAATAAAAAATATATAATTATACAGAATTACTAAGTATTCAAAAGTAATCCAAGCAAGGAAGGCAGTCTGATTCCAGTCGACAATCCTTTATTAAGTACACACACAAGCAAAAATAGAGTAATAGTTTCCTCACAAGCTTTCTAAATATATATATACTTTTTATCTGACAAGGAAGTCGGCCATGGTGGTGCAGCGGTTAGCGTTGTTGCCTCACAGCAAGAGGTTCTCTGTTTAAATCCTCAGCTGGGGTGCCTTTTGTGCGGAGTCTGCATGTCCTCCCTGTGGTTGCATGGGTTTCCTCTGGGTACACCAGTTTCCTCCCGCATCCCAAAGACATGCTGTAGGTGGATTGGATACTCTAAATTGGCCCTAGGCATGAGTGTGTGCATGTGTGTGCCTTCCGTGTAAGGTTGGGTACTGGGCTGGCAACTTGACAATGTAAAACTCTACTGCCAATCATGAGTGGACAAGAAACCGCTCTGGCAACCCCTAACCGGGAAATGCCGAAAGAAGAAGAATTAGACATGGTAGTGGTTTATTGTGCTGTAAAACAAAGTGTTATTGGTACATGTGTGAAATTCACATCCCTTCCCCCATCAGTGTGACATTTGAGCTGGTCCTGCCCTACTTAGTAGCTGTCATAATAATATAATCCTTATGTACTTTAAATAAAATTTATAATGATGTGGTACCTCTTATTTAACCAGGTTATTAAGTAGATTATTAAGTCTGTGATTTTATAAGACAATATACTACATGAAAATATATCAGACAGTCCATTTGGCAATCAAAAAATATATATAAATATATACATATACACTTTGCATGTAAAAAAATCAATTGTAAAAATCACATTCTACTTTCATAACCTATTGTTAACGAAGATCGCGTTCGTCCTTCTAGACTTCTTCAGGTCTGTGTACAAGAACCCTAAAAACTATTTTTTTAAAGTATATATAAGTGTATAATTAGTTTATTACATATCATTTTGAATAAAGTGGAAAAAGGAGAACCAGAAAAAGAAAAAACAATAAGAAAAAATGTATGATGATGGAAACAAAATATACACTTAAACTACAACTGATTTAAAATGGTATTTAAAACAAAAAAACAACTGGCAGAATAAAATAAAATAAAATTAGTCATGTAAACAATGTGGCAATTTTCTAAGTTCCAGTGCACTTTTAATTTAACAGTAGTAGTTTAGTCCAGGCTTCCTAAAAGAGTTCAGCTTTAATTGCCACATGAGTTCATGTTTCTCCAGAATATTCGGGATGTCTCTTTCAAGATCACCCATGTCTATTAGAGCCAGGATCTGGAACTTAAAATCTGTGTGTCTTTCGTGAAGAGAAAGGTGTTTGGCTAGTGCATTATTTTTACATCCAGAGCAGATTTCTAACAGATGACATGAAATCCTACGATTGAGTTTATTTACAGTCTTGCTCACATAGAATGCATCACATTCATTGCACTGTGCCCTGTAAATTACTTTTGTAGTGTTACAATCACCCCCTGCACTGGTCTTAATGAGTTTCTTTAAATAAGGGCAATAAAAACTATCACCTTGCTGTATAAATATACAAAATGTTTCACATCTTTATTGTTTCTCTCATATGGTCTAGGTTTAAATTCAGCAAAACTTCTAATGTTCTTGGTCTTACTATAAACAAAGGATGGGGCTTCACCTAAGATGTTAATCAGAAAAGGGTTGCCTGTGACAATGCCCCAGTTTTCTTCAATAACATTTCTGATACTGTGATAATCTAAAGTGCATGTCAGGATGCAGCTATTTTTGCATTTGTTATTCTCTGTGGAATTTCTTAACATGCTCCTACTGGGGAGGTTGAATGAAGGTGCTTCAGTCCTTTTCACTTCTATAATGGGCTCCAGGATGTTTTTAACATATGAATTTCATAGCCTCTCACTAGAAAATCATTCTCTAAGTTGTTCAGGTTTCTCAAAAATGGTTCCATCTCTGTGGTAATTCTAGCTAATCTATAGCCTTGGGACTTCACTACGTTATACTTTTTTTTGTAGGATGTAGACTTTTACTGTGGAGTAATAAGTTAACCCTCACTAGTTTTCTGAATAGATCAGTGGTGATTTTGTTATTGTTGGTGTCCTTGGAAATCTGCATATCTAAGAAAGTGGTTGAAGTATAGCTATAGGAAGAGGTAAACTTCAGGAAGGGTGTTGTTTGATTGAGGTAAGTGATAAAATCTCCAAGCTGCAAGGTGTCACTTTCTCACACAATAAATATGTCATCAATAACATGAAAATAGCATGTGCTATGCTGCATGTAGTCTTTGTTGTTTAAAACAAAGTCCTCCTCCCACTTGCCCAGGGCTATGTTAGCTACGCTGGGAGCCATGGCAGCCCCCATTGCTATACCAGTTTTTTTGTTTGTAGTATTTACCATTGAAAGTAAAGAAATTGAAGTCCAGTAAAAGATTAATGAGCTTGCTTAACTTTTGCAGTTGTACCTGTGTACGTTGATTATGTTTCTTAAAAGACTCCATAGCTGCTGTTATACAGTAATTGTGAGGGAGCACTGTGTACAAGGATTTCACATCAATAGTTAATAAAATAATGTCAGCTTCCACTGTAATGTTTTTTAATTTCCTCAAAAAATCAATTGAATCTCTTATGTATGACTTACTCTTTTCTGCTAAATGTTTCAGCAAGTAATTAAGGTAAATGGCTGTGGCTTCAGTATGGGAATCTCCACTTGCTACCACTGGTCTATAAGGTGGGTCTTCTCTGTTCTTGTGTGGCTTTGGTATTCCAAAAAAGTAAGGTAAACATGGGCATGTGCTCCATAAATAATTATAAAGATTTTCAATAATAAGATTTTCTTCCCATAATGTGGTGAGATTAGTGTTCCATAAATCATATGCTCTTTTTATGTCATCCATGGTAAACAACTCATAAAATCTGTTATCTTCCAGCATGTTCTCTATCTTTTGGTTGTAGCTAGTGGTATCAGTCACAAGTATACCTCCTCCTTTGTCTGCCTTCATTACATGCTTGGATTTATCATTGCCTAGCTCAAGCAATGCTTTTCTTTCTCCCTGTGTTAAGTTATAAAGTTTTTTCTTAGGAGGTTTTTTAAGGAGTTTCCTGATATCCATCTCACATTTCACCTCAAAAGCAGCTAATGTTTGTTGTAGGGTGGACAATAGCTGCTAGGCCTGTTTATAGTTTCATCAATATGCTTATTTTCAATGTCATTACTTTTGCCATGAAACTGTACCCTTAAATTGAGCTTCCTTTTTTTTTTTTTTTATTTGACATTTGTTTATTGGGATGGTCCGACTGGGTCAGAAGAACCCATTTTCAGCGGAGGTCCGAGGAGAAAAGCTCCAACAGTACAAACAGTAATATATAAAATAGGAAAAATGATTACAGATACATATGAAGACACACACAATTCAGTATGAAAACACTGTCAGATGAAAATAAGCATATTTGCATATAATATATGTTGTACAACCTGGCCTTAGGACAGTCTGTTGAAAGATCACTGTAATATAGTTGTCTTGGGTAGTGTTAGGAGAGTTGCAAGATGAGTGTTAGAGTACTTCTATAGGGTAGTGCATGTATAGAGAGAGGGAGGGAGAACATGTAAGAGAGATTAGCTGAGAGTAGAGCATGAGCACAGCCAGGAATTATTAAGATTCTGCTTTAGTGATTTTTTGAAAGCTACAACTTCAGGAATACTTTAAGGTGATAATGTGAGTGAGTTCCAAGCTTTAGCGACACTGTGAGAGTAAAAGCTTTATTCAGGTATTTTAAAGGCTTTGAAAACGGTGAGAAGCTTTTTATCTTCAGACCTGAGGGTTCTGCTGGGGTTGTAAGGTTTGATTATGTTGTTCAGGGCAGGCTTGGGGTTTACTGATTATGTTGTGTAGTGTTGTGAGTTGTATATAGAGGAGGTAATTGGGGAATTCAAGCCAGTCCAACATTTACAATGGTGTACAGTGAAAGAGTGATGGTTTGGGAATTTGTGACAAATTTAGCCACTTTGTTGTAACACTGTTCCATTTTAAATCTAATGGAGGTCTGTAGGTTAGAGAAGATAGAATCATCATATAGAAGGGAGGGAAGTAGGTAGGTAGGTAGGTAGGGTTATCTTGGTTGGTGATGTCAGGAAGTGTTTGTTTCTGTAGAGAATGCCAAGTTTCTGGTGTTTTTGTTTTTATATTTTGTTGGACATGGAGAGCAACTTTTAATTGATCATCAGTAGTTACACCCTAGCAGTTTATTGTGGTGGACTGTTTTGAGAATAGTATTGTCTGCTGCTTATATTTTAAATTGGTTTGTGTCAAATGGAGAGATTTTTTGGTAGGAAGAGAAAAAGGTTAGTTTTATTGGTATTTAGAAATAGTAGACTGTTAGTGAGCCAAGATTCAGTGTAAATAGCTGTTAGAAAATGTCAGTTTTCTATAAACCATAGACTGAAATGTCTTAGAAACATTGACTTTATAAAGATTACATCCAAAAAAAATGGATGCTTTCTTTGGACTGCTCATACGAAAATTTCAAAAAAATTGGTAGACTGATTTAAAACTTTGAAAAATTCATCTAACTTTAACTGAATTCCTGCCCAGAGCATAAAAATGTCATCCAGATATCTCAAATACAATTTAATGTATGGACAAAATTCACTATTTAACACATGCAAATTCTCCCACTCCATTAGCATTAAATTGGTATGCAGGGGGCTACTGCAACCCCCATTGCTACGTCTGATTTTTGCCTATAGTAATCCACTTCAAAGAACATGAAATTGTTTTTGAGAACAATATCCATAAGCATTTCTATAGGGTTCCAATTTGAAGACCAAAGACGCATTCTTTCGAATGCCTCTTTGTCGAACATAAAAGACTGAAATGGCAAAATATCAAAGCGGCAGGTAAGCGTATTCTTTCCCTGGGAAAGAATTTGCTTGGCTGCTTCAGTATCCCACTGCTTCTGGCACTGTAGTGCAGTCTCGGAGTTGGTATATTTAAGTAGGGAGGGTGTGGGGGTGCAACTCCCCACATTGGGTGGGTGTGGGGTGCTAAGCCCCCCACTTAAAGTAATGTTATAAAGTGTTTTTTTTTTTTTTGTTGGAACAGCAATTTTCTTCCCTTTGAAAAAAATTGCTGTTCCGACAGTTCAATATTGTAAACTTTCGCTTACATAAAGTTGATTAATCACCGTTCACTTTTTTAAGCATTCATGGGCATTTTGTAGTTGCTTCAATAAACCGTTTCATTCATTCTACATGGGGAATAACTGTATACATACTCCTGTTGTCAGCTGTAACCAAATAAACGTCTACATACTCAAATACACTGAGTCTGTGCAAAAATGCCAGGAGTCTTTCAATAGGTAAAAATGTCCACAGCACATTTTCATTTTCTATCCAGATAACCAATGGTTCAGAAATGGGCCCCCTTGCTGCCACTATAGGTCTGTTCTATAAATTGGTGTGAATCTTGGGGATGCCAAAATTAGCTGAAACTTTAGGAAATGTCTCATTCAAAAAGTGAAAGGTCTCATAATTAATCTTTTTCTGAAACAACAAATCCTCTAAAAGATATCCAATTTTAGAATATGCAATGTGCCTTACATTTAAAGATGTTCTCTCATATGTAAAACAATTATTCGACAAACTAAACATCTTGGTGGATTAATCAGTAATGCTCATAATAACAAGTCCTTCACCTTTGGCAGGTTTCATAAATACCAAGAAACAAAGAAGGTGGAAAGTAACTGAGTGTATAAAGCACAAATAACTGAGAAAAAGCACTCAGTCAGGTACACTGGCCACCAGGAAAGTCCAAAAATCCACAAACCATGAAGGCAGAATATAAGCTCTCCAATGTTCCAATGCACCACACAAATCCAACACCCCCACTCCACAAGGGAACACCACCAGAACCCAGCACCAACTAACCAACAATCAAATAGTCAAACCACTCAACACAACAACACTCCACTGGCTAACACTGGCCAAATGTTCCTCACAAACATTTTAAGGTCTATCAGTACCTGAGCAACCTCACTCCTGCTTGATACAAAAGTAAGTCCTTTGGACAACACACTTTTTTTCATCTTCAGTCAGTGCTTTAACAGAGTGGTTCCAGATAAGTGGATCACTTGTTATTAAGGCACCTGTCATTGTTGTTATTGTACCTGTTATTGTGGCTGGTTCCTCTTTCTGAGCCTGAGACCTGGGTTGTATTTGGGGTTCCAGTTGGGATTGCCCAGGTATTGTATTTCCCTCACCCTTTCCACTGTTTGGTTCTCCTGCCTCCATGGGGGTTCATGGATAGAGTATGAGACATCAGGAATTACTCCTTTGCTTTTTGGCATCTCGGTGGGTTGTAGTAGTATTCCTCGCTGTGGCTGTGTTAGGGATGATTAATTTATGGATAGTATGCATACATACATATAGCTTAATGTACTGAGATAAGAATTAGAAAAGAGGTAAAATGGGTCGAAGCTGATTTTAATAAAATAATTTGGAAAGCAATGTAAACTGTGCAATTAAACTGTTGAAGAAAAAAGTGTTCTTGCCTTCAAGTGCATTTTTCTTCAGAAGTTATTTGTATTTCATCTGTCAGGATATCATATTCTTTACTTAATTACTATGATACTCATGTACACATCAAACCTATTTCTAGGCCAAATGTAGTATACTTTTATCAGCTTACATGTAATAACATAAACTGCATGGCCTGATTATTACTATACAATTATTAAGTAGTACATTTTTGTTCTGTTTGTACACATTGAGAGCTTTGAAGCTGAGGCACCAGGGGTTTAAATAATGAAAGAGAAGCTACATTTTAATCCGACAAAATTATTTGCTGTTTGCTATAATGATACATGTATAAATGTGTTTATTAAATCAGAGAAAGCATTACATGTTGAACCCACTACATTAACTTCATATGACAAATGTACTTCAGGGAATTACTTTTTGCTGTTGACTGATATTCAGCAGCAGTAGCAGAGCAACACTAAAGCTATTAGTGATGGAGCTTCAGTGTAATTTACACAACTAATTGCAGAAGCTACTACATCTCACAAGAAAACAGGACTAAAACTATTATATACTGGAGTTTAAAGAGAAACACAGAAAATGTCCTTAATTATTAGTCACTTTGGTACAGTTCTTGAGCAACCATCTATCCGCCAATATGTATAATTTTTAAAAATTCTAGCCTTTCAGTTACTGCAAGGAAGACTCATAATGAGTTTCAAGAACATGGGCACTGATAATATGTATGGCAACTTCAAGTCAGCAAATTGACCCTATGCAAATTCTTGCCTAAACATCAACCCAGAGTCTTTCAACAGTGCTTTCCTCAATGCACTGAACAAATATGCTTCAGACAGGTTGATTAGAATTAAGAGTAACAGCAACTAAATTTAAAGATTTAAATCTCAAAGTAACCATAAATGACCCCCCAAAAATAAAATAAATAAATAACATACTCCTTGAAATGAATCACAGATGATGAGAGTACAAAAAGCAAAAAAAGCAATAATTGTGATATTACTGAGATGAAAACTTTACAGCTTCCTGCTCATCTCTGTGCTAACCCAAACTTCCATCTTGAAGTGTGGGCAGATGCAAATCATTGATATGGGCAGACAGCTTCACTGCAACTTCAAAGTGTGGCTCAAATATCTGAGGATTGGAATGGGGACATAAACATGTTGAAACTGATATACACATGAAACCATTCTCAAGTTCAGTATCTTTATTTATTTTGATGTTCATTTGTTTACATATTTATTTTTGCTTTTCTTTAGTAATTATGAAGATGGACGTCAAAGTGAAACCAGAAAAAACATGTCATTTCTTTTCAGTTGTATTGAAGTCCATGAACACAGGCTAAAACAAATGTCATCTATGGAAGAAGGCAAACATAATGTTAGTACATTTTCAACAAATAAACTGATAATACCAAGTTAGAACATATTAGACACTAATAGACAATGAGAAAGTTGGTAATTACAAAATATTTGGTAAACTCCTTTAACAACATCCAGACAAGGAAGCATAATAAGGAAGTACTAACAGCATGTAATGGAAGGGGAATAAGGAAGTACTAACAGTGTGTAATGGAAGGGGAATATGCAAGTACTAACAGCATGTAATGGAAGGAGAAAAAGGAAGTACTAGCAGCATGTAATGGAGGTAGAATAAGGAAGTACTAAGCATGTAATGGAAGGGGAATACGGATGTACTCACAGTGTGCAATGGAAGGTGAATATGGAAGTACTAACACCATCTGATGGAAGGGAAAAAAAGGAAGTACTAACAGTGTGTAGTGGAAGGGGAATAAGGAAGGACTAACAGCATGTAATGGAAGGGGAATAAGGAAGTATTAACAGTGTGTAATGGAAGGGGAATATGCAAGTACTAACAGCATGTAATGGAAGGATAATAAGGAAGTATTAGCAGCATGTAATGGAGGTAGAATAAGGAAGTACTAAGCATGTAATGGAAGGGGAATACGGATGTACTCACAGTGTGCAATGGAAGGTGAATATGGAAGTACTAACACCATCTGATGGAAGGGAAAAAAAGGAAGTACTAACTGTGTGTAGTGGAAGGGGAATAAGGAAGTACTAACAGCATGTAATGGAAGGGGAATAAGGAAGTATTAGCAGCATATAACGTAAGGGGGATAAAGAAGTACTAACAGCATGTAAAGGAAAGGGAATAAGGAAGTACTAAGAGCATGTAATGGAAGTGAAATAAAGAAGTACTAGCTGCATGTAATGGAAGGGGATAAGGAAGTCCTAACAGCTCATAATGGACAGGGAATGAGGAAGCACTAACAGCATGTAATGGAAGGGGAATAAGGAAGTACTAACAGCATGTAATGGAAGGGGAATGAGGAAGTGCTAACAGTGTGTAATGGAAGGGGAATAAGGAGGTACTAAGCATCTAATGGAAGGGAATAAGGAAGTACCGAGAATGTTTAATGGAAGGGGACTAAGGAAGTACTAAACCATGCAATGGAAGGGGAATAAGAAAGTACTAACAGTGTGTGATGGAAGGGTTATAATGAAGTACTAACAGTATGTAATGGAAGGGGAATAAAGAAGTACTAACAGCATGCAATGGAAGTAGAATAAGTAAGTACTAACAGCATGTAATGGAAGGAGAATAAGGAAGTACTAGCAGCATGTAATGGAGGTAAAATAAGGAAATACTAACAGCATGAAATGGAATGGGAATAAGGAAGTACTAACCGTGTGCAATGGAAGGAGAATAAGGAAATACTAACAACATGCAATGGAAGGAGAATAAGACAGTACTAACAATGTGTAATGGAAGGGGAGTAAGGAAGTACTAACAGCATCTAATGGAAGAGGAATTAAGAAGTACGAACAGTGTGTAATGGATGGGGATTAAGGAAGCACTAACAGTGTTCAATGGAAGAGGAATAAGTAGTACTAACAGCATGTAATGGAAGGGAAATAAGGAAGTACTAGCAGCATGTAATGTAAGGGGAATAAAGAAGTACTAAGAACATGTAATGGAAAGGGAATAAGGAAGTATTAAGAGCATGTAATGGAAGACAAATAAGGATGTACTAGCAGCATGTAATGGAAGGGGAATAAGGAAGCACTAACAGCATATAATGGACAGGGAATAAGGAAGCACTAACAGCATGTAATGGAAGCGGAATAAGGAAGTACTAACAACATGTAATGGAATGGGAATAAGGAAGTGCTAACAGTGTGTAATGAAAGGGGACTAAGGAAGTACTAGCAGCATCTAATGGAAGGGGAATAAGGAAGTGCTAACAGTGTGTAATGAAAGGGGATTAAGGAAGCACTAACAACATGTAATGGAATGGGAATAAGGAAGTGCTAACAGTGTGTAATGAAAGGGGACTAAGGAAGTACTAGCAGCATCCAATGGAAGGGGAATAAGGAAGTAATAACAGTGTGTAATGGAAGGAGAATAATTAGTACTAACAGCATGTAATAGAACGGATATAAGGAAGTATTAGCAGCATATAAGGGACATGGAATAAGGAAGCACTAACAGCATGTAATGGAAGGGAATAAGGAAGTGCTAACAGTGTGCTATTAAAGGGGACTAAGGAATTACTAACACCATGCAATGGAATAGGAATTAGGAAGTACTAACAGTGTGTTATGGAAGGGGATAAGGAAGTACTAACAGCATGTAATGGAAGGGGAATAAGGAAGTTCTAACAGTGTGCAATGGAAGGGGAATAAGGAAGTGCTAACAGTGTGCTATTAAAGGGGACTAAGAAAGTACTAACATCATGCATGGAAGGGGAATATAGAAGTAATAACAGTGTGTAATGGAAGGAGAATAAGTAGTACTAACAGCATATAATGGAACGGATATAAGGAAGTACTAGCAGCATATAAGGGACAGGGAATAAGGAAGCACTAACAGCATATAATGGAAGGGGAATAATGAAGTACTAACATCATCTAATGGAAGGGGAATAAGGTAGTGCTAACAGTGTGCAATTAAAGGGGACTAAGGAAGTACTAACACCATGCAATGGAAGGGGAATAAGGAAGCACTAACAGTGTGTTATGGAAGGGAAATAAGGAAGTACTAACCGCATGTAATGGAAGGGGAATAAGGAAGTTCTAACAGTATGTAATGGAAGGGGAATAAGGAATTAGTAACAGCATGTAATGGAAGGGGAATAAGGAAGTACTAACAGTGTGTAATTGAATGGGGAATAAGTAGTTCTAAGCATATAATGGAATGGAAATAAGGAAGTACTAGCAGCATGTAATGTAAGGGGAATAAAGAAGTGCTAAGAGCATGTAATGGAAGGGGAATAAGGAAGTAATAAGAGCATGTAATGGAAGAGAAATAAGGAAATACTAACAGCATGTAATGCAAGAGAAATAAGGAAGTACTAGCAGTGTGTAGTGGAAGGGGAATAAGGAAGTACTATTAGCATCTAATGGAAGGGGAGTAAGGAAGTGCTAATAGTGTGTAATGAAAGGGGACTAAGGAAGTACTAATGAAATGCAACAGAAGGGGAATAAGGAAGTACTACCAGCATGCAATGGAAGGGGAATAAGGAAATACTAACAGTGTCTAATGGAAGGAGAATAAGTAGCACTAAGCATGTAATGGAAGGGAAATAAGGAAATGCTAACAGCATCTAATGGAAGTGGAATAAGGAAGTACTAACAATGTGTAATTAAAGGTGACTAAGGAAGTACTAACAACATACAATGGAAGGGGAATAAGGAAGTATAACAGTGTGTAATGGAAGGGGAATAAGGAAGTACTAACAGTGTGTAATGGAAGGGGAATAAGTAGTACTAACAGCATACAATGGAACAGAAATAAAGAAGCAGTAGCAGCATGTAATGTAAGGGGAATAAATAAGTACTAGCAGCATGTAATGGAAGGGGAATAAGGAAGTAATAAGAGCTTGTAATGGCAGAGAAATAAGGAAGTACTAACAGCATGTAATGGAAGGGAAATAAGGAAGTACTAGCAGCATGTAATGTAAGGGGAATAAAGAAGTGCTAAGAGCATGTAATGGAAGGAGAATAAGGAAGTACTAAGAGCATGTAATGAATGAGAAATAAGGAAATACTAACAGTATCTAATGGATGAGAAATAAGGAAGTACTAGCAGTGTATAGTGGAGGGGGAATAAGGAAGTACTATTAGCATCTAATGGAAGGGGAGTAAGGAAGTGCTAATAGTGTGTAATGAAATGGGACTAAGGAAGTACTAATAAAATTCAACAGAAGGGGAATAAGGAAGTACTACCAGCATGCAATGGAAGGGTGATACGGAAGTACTAACAGTGTCTAATGGAAGGAGAATAAGTAGCACTAAGCCTTTAAATGGAGGGGATACAAGGAAGTACTAGCAGCATATAAGGGACAGGGAATAAGGAAGCAGTTACAGTATGTAATGGAAGGGGAATAAGGAAATGCTAACAGCATCTAATGGAAGCGGAATAAGGAAGTACTAACAGTGTGTAATTAAAGGTGACTAAGGAAGTACTAACAACATACAATGGAAGAGGAATAAGTAAGTACTAACAGTGTGTAATGGAAGGGGAATATGGAAGTACTAACAGTGTGTAATGGAAGGGGGATAAGTAGTACTAACAGCATGTAATGGAACAGAAATAAAGAAGTAGTAGCAGCATGTAATGTAAGGGGAATAAATAAGTACTAGCAGCATGTAATGGAAGGGGAATAAGGAAGTACTAAGAGCTTGTAATGGAAGAGAAATAAGGAAGTACTAACAGCATGTAATGGAAGGGAAATAAGGAAATACTAGCAGCATGCAATGGAAGAGGAATAAGGAAGTACTAACAGTGTGTAATGGAAGGGGAATAAGTAGTAATAACAGCATGTAATGGAAGGGAAATAAGGAAGTACCAGCAGATGTAATGGAAGGGGAATAAGGAAGTACTAGCCGCATATAATCGACAGGGAATAAGGAAGCACTAACAGCATGTAATGGAAAAGCAATAAGGTTGTACTAACAGCATGTAATGGAAGGGGAATAAAGAAGTACTAAGTGTGGAATGGAAGGGGAATAAGGAAGTACTAACAACATGCAGTGGAAGGGGAATAAGGAAGTACTAACAGTGTGTAATTGAAGGAAAAAAGTAGTACTAACAGCATGTAATGGAAGGGAAATAAGGAAGTATTAGCAGCATATAATGAACAGGGAATAAGGAAGAACTGACAGCATGTAATGGAAGGGGAATAGTGAAGTACTAACAGCATGTAATGGATGGGGAATAAGAGCATCATTTTTGTTATCTGCTTGTCAGATGGGCTTAACAAGTCAATAGTTGTAGAGTCCAAATAAAAAAAAAAATGCCTGCAATCTAGCTCAGGGAACTTAAGCATGATAGCTGATGGAATTCTACAGAAGCTTTTGAGAGAGCTTCTGGAAATAAAAATGAAATTATGCTGGTAAATTAGTAAAACAGAAAAAAGGTAGAGTGGTATTGATAGGAGATAACAGATTGTCATTTGCCAAAATTGGCAACAAAAAGTAGTGGGAAGAAAGCTAGTGTCAGAAAACTAGTGTACAGGTTGTCAAGTAGTAAAATAACCATGACAGAAATGAAAGAAGGAAACCAAGGACCATTGCAGACATCAGTGATAAGTGAAGAAAGGTAGAAAAAGCAAGTGTGCAGAAATCAATATGATGATGATAGCGGGCAAGAGACCAAGGATGGCACAGAATAGGAAAGGCAGACATTTGAAAGGACTTAAGAGGAAAGATAAGTAGGGATCAGATGCATAAGAGGCAGTGAAAGTAGAGCAAGCAGTGAGTGGAGGTGTAAAGTCTTTAGATAAGAGGAATAGAAAAATGGAATCAGAAGTAAAGATGTTAGTGTTGAGATTGAGAATAGTTATTTGGCATCAGTTTAAATTCCCAAGGGAATTAAGTTCTGCCAAGGATGACGATGGTCCATCTTATCAAGAAACTAGTGTTAGGTTCATAAACAGTTACTAGGCTAGCAGTAAAGAAGTACCATTGCAGAACCTAGACTAAATTCCCAGTTGCCCCCACCACTGTCTGCTTAAGTGACTTGTTCAATGTTACTGAATAGGCATATGAGTGCTGAGGGATTCAAATCCCATTCTACAGAAACTATAGCGCACTGCCTTAATCCTTGGTGCCAAGTGCCAAACTTGATGTTCTGACTGAGAGATAAATAAGAAGAGGTGACAAAACAGAGAGGGAGGTGAGGCTTATAATAATATCTTGAAGTAGGATGGCAGAAGCTACATGTCAGAAAAGGCAGTAGCAAGTATGATCAAGGATACCAAAGAGAAATGCCTTAATAGGCAGGTGGATGTAGCCTTCTCAAAAATGTTACATATGCTGGCAGACAGTGTAAAGAAGGAGAGGATTATGCATTATAACACTTATTGCTGCAGGAGTGGACAGGGGAGAAGGACACAAGACTGGTAGTATGATAAGACATCTTGTAGCGAAACCAGTTATACACCAGGGGAAAGCTCTTGTCTTAGTCCAGAGTGGGCTGTAATCCTGAGAGGGCATCAGAAGGTACAACTCAGTGACTGTAACTTTGAAGTAAGATGGAAGGAGCGCATACGATAGGTGCAAAATGGTGGATATGTACTCAACAGGGGAAACAATGGAAAAAATGTATGCAGGACAATTCTGATGATCAAACAAAGGTGCCTTGGAGAATGCCTGTCTAGTATTATTATGCAGGACAAGAAGTTTAGACAAGAAGATGGGGGTGGACAGGCAGTGGTGCAGATGGGAAGGGTAGATATAAGTCATCAAGAAACATGCATCTGTAACAAGAAAATGTTGTAATACAGGTGTAAGAGGTTAATTATCTCAGAAGTGGCAGAAAATAGAAGGGATAAAATAAAGTTGCTAACTAAATAAAGGAAAGCCTCACACATGACTTTAAAAAGGATTAACAGGAACACCATTCCTTGAAGTTGGAAATGGAGAAGATTAGGCCTGAGCCTGGAATAAATTTCTTGGGTGGTATTGGTGGTATTAGAGAAAAGAGGGAATGCTGGTGAGCTGATTCAGCATATTGACTTTATACGCTTCCAGCCAGGATATCAGATTGTAGCTGTGGATGAAGGAAAAGGAAGGTAGTATTCATGGGCAATCACTTTCCTTATTCCTGGGTGAGTGCAAAGTGGCTGATTTAAATTCATAAGTTTATTTTCTAAAATTCAGACTTCCCATCGCTTTTATTGTGTGATGCTGCTGTTCAGATTCTGTTCATACAAACCAGTTCAGAGATACTGAACATTTTGTTGTGTTGTCTTGAACTAGTATATTTATGTAAGAGAGTCCTACATGGGAGCATTATTTTCCCCTTTCCTTTGAACCTTCAACTTTTTTTAATATTTTTGAAGTATGAACAGCTTTAGTGCCAGTGAAACATACTGGAGAAATCTACATCTTCCTGGAGCAGGCTAGGAAAATGTAAGCTATTGGGTCAGCCACGATCCTCTCAGGCTAGAAAAATGTAAAATACAGGGTAAGCAGGGATTGTCTCAAACACAACAACATGAGGGGCTCAGCCAAATGAGGCATGACTGTATCTGAAGGACACAGTTTTGGATGTGGTCTTAAGTTGGGGTGGGGACAGTAAGAGTCCTTAGAATGGCAGCATTATCCAATAGTGATCATGCATGAGTGAGGCTTAGAAGTGGGAAAAGTAATAGAATAATGGTGTGTGTTTTTAGGGGAGTGGATTATAGTGAATTTAGAGAGGTTAAGGAAGGAATGGGGTACTTAGGCTAAAATGAGTGAGTAAACAAACATTGTGAATGGATTAGAGATGCTGCACACACTTCATGAGTACTAAAACACACACACACACACACACACACACACACACACACACACACACTTCATAAGTAGTAAAACACACAGACACACACACACACACACACACACACACACACACACACACACACACACACACACACACACACACAAACACACACACACACACACTTCAGAAGTAGTAAAACACACACATGCACACACACTTCATAAGTAGTAAAACACACACACTTCAAAAGTAGTAAAACACACACATACGCGCGCACACACACAAACTTCATAAGTAGTAAGACACACACACACATGCACACACACGTACATGCACATACACACACACACACACACACACACACACACACACACACACACACACACACACAAACACACACACACACACACACACACACACACAAACACACACACTTCTTAAGTAGTAAAACACACACTTCAAAAGTAGTAAAACACACAAACACTTCATAAGTATAAAACACACATAGACTTCTTAAGTAGTACAACACACACACACACACACACACACACACACACTTCAAAAGTAGTAAAACACACACACACACAAGTAGTAAAACACACTTCATAAGTAGTAAAATACACACACACACACACACACACACACACACACACACACACACACACACACACACACACCATAAGTAGTAAAACACACACACACACACACACACACACACACACACACACACACACACACACACACACACACACACACATACACACATACACACACACACACACATACATACACACTCTTCATAAGTAGTAAAACGGAGCCCTGCCTTCATCAGCAGTAAAACAGAGCCCTGCCTTCATAACTAGTAAAATGGAGCACAGCACAGCACAGCACCTATGATACTACATTAGATTAGTGTTTCCTTCTCCAATCTTACATTTCAATGTAAAGAGTGTTTTTTTTTATTTGACAACACACATCTGTACATTTATTTGCCTACTTTTCTAAGGCCAATGCATCATGCAGTTTACTTACAGTACCTTAAATCCAAGAAACCTTACCTGAGATTAAACATAAGCAATTAGTAAGAGGGTTGAATTCTGTTATTGCAAATTCTGAGGGACAGTGCTGAAAATCCTACATAGTGATGATATGCAAAAGCTTTAGCAATTTTATTGCAATTGTTTATTTGCAAAATAAATGCACCTTACCTGCCATGAGAGAAACTGTGGTTTGCTTGCACATGTCCTATTAATGAATGGTCCTTCTCCAGGAATGCATGTTTGCAGGTTATGTAATGCATGTGCTGTTGCAAACACTGCATTTATCATGCTGTATGGATACTTGAAACTTTCTACTGGATATATACTCTGCTCCAGTGACTCCAGATTTTCCTTTCCAGTGCAACAATGCATGTCTGTAATTATTCCTTCACACTGTATATCTGTCATGGTTTCATTGTCTATCCACTTGCACATGAATGCTGTTTCCCAGAATGCCTTCATGTAAATATCCTGTGGATATCTAGAAGGATTGATACTGTAAAAAAAGTCTTTGAGCCCTGGAACATCTCTACTAGGTTCTGCAAATCCTATTGTACCATTCAGCATTTTCCAGAGTTCCTTCTTAGAAAATATGCCATCATCTATCCAACTCGCACTGGCTATCCAAACTTTTTTTGTTATATTTTGCATGGACATTTCTTCCATGATTAAGGCTACCTCTGGGGCATAGGCAAAAATTAAGATTACAACAGCAGATGAACTCCCAACTGTTTCCACTATGGAAATAACGTTCTGCCTTTTGAGGTTTGTAGGAATAATCTCATAAAATGCTACACATGCATTTGATTCTGCTATCAGTTCCTTCATTTGCTCACTGGCTTGTGTACTCAAGTCATTATCTTCATACAAAATTCCAACCCATGTCCATTCAAAGTGCCTCATTAACTCTGCCAAACCAAATTGTTGTGGATGCAAGCTTCCAGAAGTGCGAAGGAATGAAGGAAACTGATACTTGTCACTAAGTAGCGGAAGTCCTGCAGCATTACTGATCTATAATTCAGTAGCACAGAAAAAATATTAAGTCACAGTGTGCTAACTGGTGTTTTGCAAAACATGAATGCTGTTAGATCATAGTAGTTGGAAGAACAGTCATGGTAAAGCCTGAAGTTGCACTTTGCATTTCTCTAAGTAATCTCGTTAAAGAAAGTCTCATAAGTCACAAGAACATTGCATTTCTTACAACAAAGTTATTAAAATGTAGTTGGCATCAAATGTCATCTTCTATATATGCCTCTCATTTGTGAGCTTCTGCATACTTGCTAAAGCCTTTGCTGCCCCCGTACCTTTTTAGAGAGAATAAAGCTGATGGACATTGCAGTGTAACTAACATAGTGCCAAAAGTGTACCACATTGAGGAGTCAATGTGAAGAGTCTAAATACATTTTTGAACTGTAGAAAGCCAAAGAGAACAGTGAAGATTGCTGTAAGCCTGATGAAAGTGCTCAAACTTTTTATTAAACAACTTGTGGATACTTACTGGTTGGTCGTGCTGGTTTTCCCTGTTCTCTTTGGCTTTCTACTGTTCTAAATAAGTTTTCTTGATCCTGATGCACTCCTGTATTTGAAAAGCAATGATGTTTGTGTAGTTGTTTTCACTGTAAAGTGAGTGCTTTTTCTACATCTGGGATTTGCACTTTTCATGTCTTCAAACCTGATAGCAAATAATATGATGGATTCATCATGTTTATCAGGGAACATCCTACCTCCAAATAGATCCCTAGGGACTCACAAACAGACCTCACTAACTACAGATCACTCTATATAGGATTAAGCAACAATTCCATTGTGCCCTGATGACATTGTAAGACTTTAGTATTTCAAATTATCTCGCTGTTAGCAAAAACTCCATTTTATTGGGTGACTTTAGCTACCTTTTGGTAAACTGGGACAGCTATACCTCTAGTGAAGAATATACCCCCAAATTCCTAGACTTAATAAACAAAACCTCAGTTGCAAAGTTGGCAAAGAAGTCTATTTGAGGACATAGCATTCTTTATCTGATTCTTGCAAATATAGCTTTCCCTATGCTCCTCATCCAGTATCTTTTTTCCTTGTTTTGTCTGAGCATTAACTTGTGTTTACCTCTTTTAATCTCCCCAAACCTTACAGCAAAGCCCATTGAATTTCAGGACTGCAAATATGCCAGCTTCAATCTACTCTAAGATGAAATATCTAAATTCACATTTGGATGCACCATCCCTTACCTTGATGCAGCAAAAATCTTTAGTAAGGAATTCTACAACCATTGTGAAAAACTAAAAGAGCTAGCAGTGATATAATCAAGTATTATTGGAAATTCAAAATGAAAACACCCTGTAAGCAAACTTCTCTTTCGGCTGTTCTCATTAGGGGTCACCACAGTGGGTCATCTGTTTCCATTTCTTCCTGTCTTCTGCATCTTGCTCTCATACCAACCACCTGCATGTCCTCTCTCTCTCCGCATCCCTAAACCTTATCTTAGGCCTTCCTCTTTTCCTCTTACCTGGCAGCTCCATCCTTAGCATCCTTTTCCCAGTATACCCAGCATCCCTCCTCAGCACATGTCCAAACTAATGCAATCTCGCCTCTCTGACTTTGTCTTCAAACCATCCAACCTGAGCTGACTCTCTAATATACTGATTCCTTATCCTGTCCATCCTTGTCACACCCAGTGCAAATCTTAACATCTTTAACCCTGCCACTTCCAGCTCTGACTCTTGCCTTGTAAGCAAACAAACAAAAAAATTATTCTAAAGAAAATATCAAAGGCATCAGAAAACTGAAAACCACTATCTGGTTTGTAAGAGCCTATGACCTCTGCCTGGCATCTGACTGCAAATATAATTATAAATACTTCTTCAGCTATGTTAGAAAACTAGGAAACAGTACTCTACAATGATCTGAATTTATTCTTTGTGACGCCTCATTTTCTGACCCAATAAACATTGACGATATTTTTGTAAAAAATTGTATTATGATCTTCACTAATGAGATTTCTGTTCAAAGCCCTGGATTACCCGAATCCCTTACTCCCCCAGTTATAAAGATCGTTTGATGAAAATGAAAACCAAAACCAAAAAGTCCTCCCTAGTACCTGGCGATATACCTGGATGCTTAATTGTGTAAAACATGCCCTGGCAGACTTACTCCTTACACTTTTTAACCTAAGTTTAGCCACTAGAGTACTTGCTCATGTGTGATAGATGCCAGGGGAAAGTCCTCGCATAAGGGTGGCTTTGCAACTGAGCCAGGTAATTACAGACCTACCAGTCTTCCAAGCCTAATCTGCCAAGTCATGGAATACATTATAACTTACCTTTTAAACTATGTTTTCAGAAATCTTGTTTGACTTGAACCACAACAGTCTAGTTTTGTGAAGGATAGAGTATATCAGTAACTATATTTAAAAGTGTTATGTCAGCTAAAGCTGGTGGACATGAAGTACACACGGTGAATCTTGAACTGTCCAAGGCCTTCAGAACTATTTCCAATGTTGAAATTATACAGATGACAAATGCTTAAAAAAGTCAGCATCTATGTGCAGAGATGGACAGGGGAATAACTGAAATCCATAATTCATACAATGTGAACTACGTGCACCTTATCATAAAAGATGAAAGTCATAATTGGTGCTTCTCAGGGCTTAGTGCTGTGACCATTGCTTTTTGGACTTGACTTCTCAAATATTCAAGCAGACAGCCAAAACCTCTGGCTAACAAAGTTTGTTGACAACTGCAAGCTGGAGGTGGTTGTCAAGTCAATATCTTAGTCTCAAATTCTCCAGAATGAACCCCTCCTCATAAGCTCTTCTTGTACTAAAAATGGCTCATTGTAAATATTAAGGCATTGTGTAGTGTAGGTTAGAGAACCAGTCCTCTTGTCATTCTGTATAGACAGCTCACAACCTCAAAATGAAAACGTATTCAGGGACCTAGGAACATGGGGTTGATAACTCCTTCTCTTTTGAAAGTCATGTGATGATGTTTGTCAGGAAAGTATTTTATTTACCACAGCTAATTTTCAAGGGAATATCTTCATGTCCTAAAGTGGTAGTCACTCATAAACTATGATATCGGGAATTATATTAAGTTTGAACCCCAATGGTTTGGCTTTAAGAATGGTGGATCCTGTTAGTTGAATCTGGTAAACATCTTTGAAGTTGTTTTGGAGGATGTAGACTGGCCATTTGGTACACATGCTATATCTTGACCTGGTCTATGCCTTTTACACCATTCATACAGAAGCTAAACTGATCAGACCAGTTATTGAGTAAAGGGTCTCTGTTACAATATCCCATTAAACATACTAAACAAAAATATCCCAAAGATTCATAAAAACAGATCAGAGGCCTAATGTCCCCAATCTGTTGAGGCTTGCCAGATACTTTATCCTTTTATTCAGTGTCTTACAGACTTTCAAGGGGATATCAGTATCTCTCAAACTATACCATTAGAGAACTAGTTTTCCTGTCTCTCTTTTTATCTCTGTCAGCCCAATGACTACAAGATTACTAGACTCGTAGATGTAAAACTTCAATAAAAGATAAGATAAGATAGGGAGAATGAATCGATGTTTCCTGCATGTTAAGCAGAGTGAGCTACTATCTTCCTTTAAGCATCTGACTTTAATTATATTTCATGGCATCTGCAGTATAGCCTGGCTTCCAACTGAATTACAGCTCTCTTGTTGTCCATATCTGTTGCATACTCCACCATGGCTGCCCACCTAGACATCCACATCCAAATGTTAATATCCCTTAGGATGCCAGAGTAAGTTTATTTGATTGGCAATGGGAATGCAAACCATTAAGCTTTTAATCACTCCCCATCCCATTCTGAGAGTACTCGTAGCATCAGTGTATAACTATAGGTCTGTATTATCTACATGCCCGTCTTACAAGAAGGAAATGCCATTAAACTCTATCAAGAAAAAAAAAACTGACAAAGCTATTGGATGCACTTCATGTAAAATCTTGACTCTCTGGTGCTCTAACATTTGCCTTTCCAGAGGGCTGGTACTGATCTCATGAAAATCTACCCAGCTCGACCGCTTCATGAGCAGTGTTGAAGAAACCTAGAAATAATATAATTTCATCACTGTATTTCTCCATGACAAGTATGCAGTTATTTCCATCAATGCCTTATGCTTCCTCACTTGACAGTCTTAAAGCATTGGATAGTCTGTCAGTATTGAACATCAATATATTTGAAGGACCCTCTGTCTTATCTTCCACCGCAGGTGGATTTAGCTCATTTATTCACATACTGCCCTCTGGTAGTGTTTTATTCCTTGCAGTTAATGCTATGCTTTTCTGCTGGCTGCTCTAGTTTTGCAGGTCCAATAATGGAAAGTTACGTTGAACCTATCAATCATGGAATGTCACATGGTTAGGCTCATTAGCATGCATTTGTCCACAATATACATATTCACCCACAAATCATGCAAATTCTAATCAGCAACCACATTGACAGAAGATAAAAAACTGACTCACTGTCCATTTTTTGTCAGCTATAAGTATTGTGCCATATTTATGATCTTAAATTACTGTCAAAGGAAACCTCACCATGGAAGGTTGTAGATTTCAGTATCACCATTTGCCCCTCATCCCCTAACCTCAGCAATATGACAAATGGTCTATCAGTCTAATCTCCTTTGAACATTTCTTTGGCATTAAACCCAGTGAAGGAAGTCTGAAAACTGTGAAAGTGACGACCTCAAGCAGTCCTGCTACAATTCTTCCTGTAGTAAAGTTGTCACTATGTTTCTTTTTCCCTTGATGTTTTTGCATGATGAGATGAGCCCAGAACTATTAGCATCTGCCTTCATTGAAAATCCTCAGCTAAGGGAGTGTGTATGGGGTATGCATATGTAGGTAGACATTTGATTCATTATAGCTTCCCCAACAGGTGCAGATTAAAACAAACCATTTAGTCAAAAGTTCTGCTAGGCTGATTTCTCCCCAGAAACCCGAGACATAACTATCTTGTTCGTGAATGTCCCTGCACTGCTTAGTTCAATGCAAAACTGAGGTGCACGAGGTGAAGAATCAAGACTGGGCCTGCAGTTATAAGTGCCTCTGGAAGTTGTTATGATGGAGGGCAGAGCCAGATCTAGCACTAGGCAACATAGGCCGTCACGTAGGGCCCCGTTGCTACTGGGGCCCACTCTGGCCAGGACATTTCAACATAAAAAAAAAATAAAACATACTTCTTAACACCACAGTGGTGGCATCTTTTCCTGTAAGGAGGACCATGAGTGCATTGCACAAACCACAACTGGATGTAAAACTATTCCACAGTCGCTCTCAGAATTTAAATTAGCCATTACATTTATAGAGAAGTGTATGTGTGTGTGTGTGTGCGTGTGTGCGCGTGTGTGTGTGTGTGTGTGTGTGTGTGTGTGTGTGTGTGTGTGTGTGTGTGTGTGTGTGTGTGTGTGTGTGTGTGCACGCGTGGGTGTGTGTGGGTGTGTGGCTAATTTAAACTAGTGGTTTCAATGTTTCTGTATGAGAGAGAGAAAGTGTGTGTATGTGTATGTAATTTACATTAGCCAGTCTGTTCACATGTAGGAGAGTGTGCATGTATTGCTGTATGAGAGAGAAGGTGCATTTGTGTGTGTGTATAGATGTGTGAGAGAGAAGGTATATGTGTTGCTGCATGATAGCAGAGAGAAGGTAGGTATGTGTGAGAGAGAAAGTGTGCATATCTGTCTATTGCTGTGTGAGAGCTGAGAAAAGATAGGTGTGAGTGTGAGAAAGCAGAGAGAAGGTAGGTGTGTGTGTGTGTGTGTGTGTGTGTGTGTGTGTGTGTGTGTGTGTGTGTGTGTGTGTGTGTGTGTGTTTAACATAGCTTTGAACTGTACATATTTAGTCTCATAATTTTGGACTGTTTCTTATAAAATTTGTGGTTTTCTGGCAAATCACAGAGGACTGAAGTTATTAAATAATGACACACACACACACACACACACACACACATACATATATATATATACATATATATATATATATATATATATATATATATATATATATATATATATATATATATATATATATATATATATATATATATATGGATCTAGGGATTTTTATCAAAAGATCAAAAGTCCGAATCCATTATCACCGAACATACTTTACCGAAAGTGCTTTCACCGAAAAAGTGCTTACGGTAAAGTATAGGTTCATACGGTCATAGGTTGGTACTAGGCAATTGGCCCTAGGGCCTATACAAGCCTAGCCATAACAATTCTCTGGCTATTTCTTCCCACATTATTTACTTCCCTGGACCCCTGTCTAGCAGGGTGACTGATGTGATCCCCAGGGTGAATTTCCTTTCTCCCATCCAGTTGTCAAGGTTCCTTTTGAAGAGGGCTGAAGAGGCCCTCTGCTTGACATGTATGGGCAGTCTATTCCTGTCTGGGGAGTCTCTGCATCAGGAACCTATCCCTCCAGCATGTTTTGTTTATTGTGATGACAAGGTTTAGATCCCTAGAGTGTGTGGCTCTGAGGGATTGGGATTTCTTTAAGTGTAGCATGTCCAACAGCTCTGGGTTTCACATGGCCTTGTATGTTAAGCAGAGATCGCCTCTGGTTAAGCAGAAAAAAAAAAAAAAACAACATTAAACCTACTTTTATGCAGGGGGGCAAGCCCCCCTACACCCCACCTCCCCCTACTTTAATATTCTCACTCCGAGGTGGCACTACAGTGGGGAAAAGGGAATTTTCCCTTATCCGCACTGTAGTATGACTGGCACAATGAGCATACTTATCCAAAAGTGCTGCTTCGGTGAACAGCACTTTCAGTTTAGTATGCTCGGTGATTTCTGCTTCGATGGAAAGTGCATTTGGGGATCTGTACAGATTATATATATATATATATATATATATATATATATATATATATATATACATACACACACACACACACACACACACACACACACACACACACACACACACACACACACACACACACACACACACAACTTTCAGACTTCATATCTTTTTGAAGAATACATGCTAAGACAAATCCTGTTATTCTAGCAACTTTCTAAGTTAAAATCAGCAATATTTAAACTCTATCCCTCTTTTTGAGGCACTGTATCCGCATTATTTTAGGCTTTGTCCAGATTTCTTACACTAAGAGTTTGAAAATTATGCATACTCTCAACTGTCTACATTTTTGCAGAATGGACAGATTTTAGCCTCATATTTCTGGCCTAATTTGTGGTTTTCTGGCAAATCACTGAGGATTGAAATAACTAAATAAAGTCATACATTTGAGATTCAGTCTTCATTTCCTTCATAAAATGTATGCTAAGACAAATGCTGTTATTCTTGCAACTTTCTAAATCTGCAAGAACAACATTTATAATCTGTCCCTATTTTGGGGACTTTGCCCCCTCCCATTTATTTTAGGCTTGCCCAGATTTTTTGTCCTAAGTGGCTGAGAGGTATGGAGGTATGATATGTAATGCCATAGTTGGGATGGGCAGGTTCATCAATTTTACTTGATCAGGTTGGACTCTGTAACTTGGTTACAGGAAGCAAGAGCCTGAATCTACACCAACTACCAGGCAGTGAGCTTCAGTAGAGACAAGAGCCTGAATCCTCTAAACCAGTTAACAGACTGCCGAAGGAATTGTGAGCTTGAGTTTCAGTACATTTTCAGGGAATTGCAAGTTTCAGTGCATTTTTATTGAACTGTGAGTTTCAAGCAAATAAAGGTTTACTGTTGCTCATGTTTAAATCTGTTTTCAGTGTCCAGCTAACGATTTTGTTTAGCAAATAACAATCACTGTTTGTGCTATAGAATTCAGTTCACCAATCCTATTTTTAAGATAACATATGCAATTAATTCTTCAATGGCAGCAGGTACTGAATTTGTAGATGAAACATTAAAATGTAAAGTTGTTTGCCGCTAGCAAACTCTTCATTATATACAGATCTCTTTAATGTGGAATTATTTGGATGACTGTTACATCTGCAGTGATTGTGTTGCAACTTTAAAACACACTCTAAATGGTGCTGTATTATAGAAGGAATGCAATTTATACAATTAGGAGGATGAATCAAAGAACACACATAGTTCATAGTTTAGTACTAAGCTAACTGCCCTTGCGAGCCATTTTAAGCCTAGCCAATTATCCCTTGTAAGACTCAAACCCTGCATCTTGTGCATTTATAAGCCTAGCCAGAATGTGTTGGCTTTCACCTTCCATTTAGATTTGATTAGATTCCTGTGCCTCTGTCCAGCAGGGCCATAGAAGTGATCCCCGGAGTAAATTTACAATTTCCCATCCACTCGTCAAGATTTCTCTTGAAGAGGGTCAGTGAGGAGCTCTGCCTAACATGGATTGGGATTTTATTCCAGAGCGAGGGAAGCCTCTGGGATATGAATCTACCCCTCCAGCTTGTCCTATTTATTGTTGTGCTGAGGTTTAAATCCCTGGAACATGTAGATCTAAGGGATTTGGTTTTCTTGAGTTGGAGCATGTCCATTAATTACGGGTTAGACCTGGCCTTGTACGTCAGGCAGAGATCACCTCTAAGGAGGCGGTAAGCAACTGAGTAGAGCTGGAGTTTCTTTAGTCGAGCTGCATAGGGCATCTGTTTGAGGCCCACAATCCTCTTGGTGAGGTACTTCTGGGGTCTTTCCAGCTGTTGCAGGGGTCAGGTAAGGTACATCCCAAAAGGGGCATCATACTCTATTATGGGCCTGATGAGGGATGAGTAGAGGGGCACAATGACATCTCTTGATCTAGATGTGAACCCTTTCATGATTAGGTGGGCTATATAGAAGGTTTTTCTAACTACTTTGGCAATGTGATTATCAAAGAAGAGGTTGTTGTCTACTTGGGTACCCAGATCCCTAATTACATCTTCCGTACTTAGTGGATTACCACCTATGTGGTAGTTCGTGGGCACTTTGTTTTTCCCAAAGGGATGGCAATGCACTTTTTGGCATTTAGCTTGAGGCCATGGTTCTGACACCAGGTATTCATCTCCGTAAGACCCTTCTGGAGGATGCCTGTGTCAGCTGGAGAGTTGATTATGGCTCCCAGTTTGCAATCATCTGTGAACATGGTCAGCCATAGTCCTCCTGTGCTTGCCTGTACCTCAGAAAAGTATATACTGAACAAGAGAGGTCCCAGGACTAAGCCCTGTGGGATGCCACTTGCAACCGGTTTGGAGTCGGACATGGCACCTGCAACTCTGACCATGTGAGTTCTATCCATGAGCCAGTTTGCAACTTATCTCATGACATAGGGGTTAATGTTCAAGCTGGTGAGCTTATCTATAATGCCAGATTGGGGTATTGTGTAGAAGGCCTTTGCACAGTCTAGGAAGTCTGTGTGGGCTACCTTTCCCTTGTCTATGTCCTTGGTAACTGTTTCAAAGAAGTTTACTAGGTTTAAGAGGCAAGATCTGCCTTTAACAAAGCTGAATTGGGTAGGGTCTAGTGTCTGGAGGTTCCCAATGTCTTTGTTTATGAGATCCATGATGATGCGCTCCATAGCCTTGCAGACCAGGATAGTCAGACTTATAGGGCAACAGTTCCTGGGATCCGTTGTGGCACCACCTTTGTGAAGCAGGATAACTGTTGCTGTATGCCATTCTTTGGGTACATATCCTGTAGTAAGGCTGAGTTTGAATAGTGAATTTATGTGAGGGTTTAGTTCTTTTTGGAGCTTGTGTAAGACGCAGCCTGGGATACCATCCAATCCCATTGATGCTGTGTTTTTGGCTTTGGAAAGGGCTGTTTTCACCTGTGTGTCTGTGATTTCTGTGGGTCTACATTCTTCTGGGATGGACATGGGCCCTTTTGGGGGTGGGGGGTAAAGTTTGCACTGAACCTGTCAGCCAGGATGTTGGCAATGTCAGTGGGTTTAGTGTATTTTTTGCCATTTTGCACCAGTTCAGAGCAGATCTGAGAGTTGCCACCTAGATTCTTGACATAGCTAAAGAAGGCTTTGTGATTATCTTTAGAGTCTTTGGCGATTTTTCTTTCGAAGCTAGCCTTGGATGATTTTATGAGGGATCATAGTTTCTTGCTAATACTGATCAGGGATGCCTTCCCTTTTTAGGATTTTGCTCTATCATGTAGTAGTTTCCTCCTTCTGTTTTATAGCTTATTTATGGCCTGGGTCCACAAGACTGGTCTCCTCTTTTTGGAGGAGTGAGTCTTGGTTTTACTTGGAATGGCTCAATCCATGCATTCCTGTAGGTGCTCATAGAATGCATTTGTAAAGGATACTGCGGTTTGGGCAGCATTTTCCATTTGCCCGGGGGCTTTGAAACATTCCACCTCTGTCTTGAGAAGTGTGAAGTTTGCTTTTGAGAAATTTTTCACAGTGGTTTCCTTGGCTGGGGGTGGGGTTGGGATGTGGATGTCCAGTGTGATTAGTTTATGGTCTGATCTTACCAACAAGGGGTTTATCTCTGGTGTGGAACATTGAGTCCCTATGTTGGTGATGACCAGGTCCAATATGTTGTCACCTCTTGTGGGAGTGGTGACCAGTTGTTCCAGGGTGTTAGAGTTTATAAATTCCAGGAAACGTTGGGCAAGGGAGTTGGGACTTGAGTAGTTTTCCCAGTCAATGTTTGGGTAGTTGAAATCACCCAATATCATGGTGTTTGGTGATACCTTCATATTCTCCAATGTTCTCAGGAATGCCGAGTGGGGATCCTGAGACAAGGTGGGTGATCTGTAGCAAGCTACAAACTGAAAAGCAGTTTTGCCTACTGTTAGTTGCACATGGATGGTCTGCAAGGCCTCGTGCAGTGCCACTAACCTGGAGGTGTGGGTATCCTTGATGAAGATGGATACATCCCCGCCTTTTGTATTTCCGTCCGGGTTCTGGGGTCGAAAGGTATGGTAAGAGTTATAGCCTGGTAGTGCTGGGGTGCTCTCTAGAGCCTTGAACCAGGTTTCCGTTACTGCACAGATATCGATTTTCTCCATACTGAGGAGTGCCTCAAGTGCGTGCATTTTGAGGTTTAGACTTCTGGCATTGAGTAGCATTAGCCTCAGTTTTTTGTTTCTTGAGTTGTCTATGGAGGTGGGTTTGTCTTTTGAGCCTTGCCTAAAAAAGGCACTATGGGGGTGGCAAGAGCCTTAGCCAGCATTCGAAAGCCCAAGGGTGACAGGTGCAAGCCGTCTCTACTGAAGCAACGTGGCTTGTCGAGCATGTCATCCCAGGCTGATAGACACTGAATCCCCTTTGAATGACACCAATAGTTTATCCAATTGTTAAAATTTATCATTTTGTCTTTATACTGTGGCATCATTCTTGGTGAGGGCAAGATGCTACTCAGGGTCAGGGTCATACCGGCCTGGGCTACATGATCAGAGAGCTCCTCTATGTCTCTTTTAATGCAGTCCAGGGAGGTACATCTCAGGTCATTCACACCAACATGGACAATGACAGAGTCATATTTGTACTTGCTTTGGAGTGACCTGAGTGCTTGTGTTATGTGGCGGATCCTGGCACCCGACAGGCAGCTTACATTGACCTTCTCCTTGTTCAGTCTTGTGAGCAGGATGTCAGTGTGCCTGACAATAGAGTCTCCTATTACTAGTGTATTTGGTGTGTTATTTAGCTATAAGGGCTGCGATTGTGTGGCTCACAGACTTTGTGAAGTATGTGATACGTGAATATTGTTTTGGGGTAGCGATTGCTTGTATGTCTGATTTGGAGGTCTCTGCTGCTTTGGCAGGTTTTTATTTAGAGCCTACGAGTATGTTTTTGTGTGTTTATGTGTCCTGTTTGTTGGTGCAGATACAATTGGTCTATGTGAGACTGGTTGTGTGGTGTGAGTGGTTCCCTTCTACTCCTGACTGGCTGTTCCAGTCTTGGGTTGAGAGAGCTTGCCCTCCAGTTTGGCTGTATAGTTGCATCTCTCACATATATTTGAGTTTGTTGGAAGGAGGAGAGGGTTGTCAGTGTACATAAGGCAATTGTAACATTGCCTCAAGATTTCAAGATTCACCAGCTGGACTGGAGTGTAGACCTGAAACTGCCTTTTGGACATGCATGAATAGTTTAATGAACTGTTTTATTGATTGTCCGGATGGGATGAATAGGGAGCTTTTTTACTTCTATATAGTATAAGGGGAGTGCTGTGCTAGCATTTGTTAGTGCTTTACTGAGAAATTTGAGCAAGTGCTGGGCTGTAAAATGAAGGTTGAATGCTTAATTTGAGAGTTCGACTAGTTCTAAGGGAAACATTGAAGAGCAGACTTTGTGGAGTCGGGAATAGTTTAAACCTGCGTAACCGGCACTGTGCGATACTGTGCAGTACGCAAAAATGTGCAAATCCACGCAAATGCGGGTTGTAAAGCAGGGATATTGAAAGAGATAGGAATTGGCCCAAAACGGCCAATAATCTACTAGTTGCTGGGCTGAGACCACTCCTCCAGGGACAGATAGGCTGCTTATATCTCCCCACTCTCACTGGTGAACAGAGAAGCTTCCTCCTATCCAAGTAAGGATATGGGCAACTCAGGAACTGTACCACAGCCCAGAATTCAGCAAAACCTGAAATCTGGACTAATCTATCTTAGAAATGGTGGGAAATGGGCATGGCCAAGGATGAACACAGGATAGCAGCAGATTTCTTCAGCTCCACCAATTTCACAGCACTGACAGGAAATAATTACTTTAAAAATTAATTTATGAAGTAATTTTCTTTCTAAATACGTTTGGAATATCTGTTTCTTGAATAATATCTAAAAAAGAAAGAAAATTTCAATAATATTCCTGTCAGAAAACACTTTGGAAATTTCTCTGTCAGCAGCTCCTCTGTTTGAAATGAGTTCCAGTAAGACAAATTCTAAAGATTCCAGCATCAAGAAAGAGCTTCAGTCTCTGATATCTACAATTCAGCAACTTACTACCAAAATGGACAAACTGGATACTAAAATTGATAACTTCATAGAAAAAACTACAAAACAAATAGATTTGTTACATCTAGACTTGCAACAACAGAAGACTCAGATTACAGGCATAGAAGAGACTGTAAATGACATGGAGAATAGAATCCAAGAAGAAGAAATCAACATTGAGTTTTTGCTGAAACAGAACACACATCTACAAACTAAACTTGATGATCTGGAAAATAGATCTAGGCGCAATAATATTAGGATTTTTGGACTGCCAGAAAATATAGAAGGTAACAATATTACTTCTTTTTTAAATACATGGCTTCCCAAAACTTTAGACTTGCCAGAAGCATGTTCTTTTGGTATTGAAAGAGCCCATAGATCCATATCTAATTTTAACTCTAACAAAAAGTATCCTAGATCAGTTATAGTCAGATTTATATCATCCTATGACAAAGCGATGGTACTTAAATCTGCATGGGCTAAAGCACCTGTTAAAGTTAATGAGGCAACTGTGTGTTTTGACAATGACTATTCTTCCTTGGTAATAACTAAAAGAAAAGTTTTTCTGCCATTAATAAGAGAGCTTAAGAAAGCACAGTTTAAAACCTACCTCCTGTTTCCTGCCAAACTAAAAATCTTTCTACCTGATGGCCCTAGAATTTTTGAAGACTTAGACTCTGCATTGCTATATATAAAAAAAAATAAGATTTTGGATAAAATAGAGGAAATGGAATGGGCTAGTCCTTCATTAAAGAGGTTGGCAACAGAAGCTTCTTGGAAGACTTCAGAGAAGAAAAAAGACTAAAAAACAAATGACTTGTTCTATGTTTTTTCTTTTTTTTTCTCTCTCTCTTTTTTCTTCACTATTAATCTCTTTAAATACAGTTACTGCATCTCCAGAAAGCCACAAATATTCTGAAAAAGATTTAATCAAAGTTATTTTCTGTGTACAAAGAACTGTTTTTGTTTTATAAATAGTCAAAATATCTGAGGAACAAATAACAAGCTATCAATCAACTTGTTTCTCTTTGTGATAAAGAGACCCAAGGTTAGTAATTTGATACATTTTTTTTCTCTCTTCTTGTTTTAAATAATGACATTCTTTTTAGATTATGCATTCAGTAAGGAGTGGGGGAGGGCAGGGAGAGAAGTATGATGAAAATATGATAAGTGGAATAATAACTTATTAATTCTTTTAAAAAAAAGTATATATGCTGTTTAAATACTGTTGCTAATTATTTTGCCATGATTCTATTGCTTATGCTTGTTTACAAATAATCTGTCATGATTTAATTACTAATAATTAGAACTAAATAGTAGTAAATAATATGTTTCATATCTATCTTTATTAATATAAACAGCAAGTAATATTCCACTGTAGATACTTTTTATAGCTTCCTTTTTTATCTTTTCTCTTTCTTCTCTTACTCTCTTTTTATTTTCTACTCTCTTTTTTTTCTTCTTTTCTCTCTCTCTCTTTTTCTTTCATATAAGTACATTTACATGCTTTTGATAATACTGATACATGTATGTAATAAGATTTGTATAAAAAATTGAATTGGGGCATAAAAAATTAGTTGTATTATATATTAATAAGTATGGGCTTAGTTTCACTGTCATAGAGTCTGTAATAACTTGTAAAATACTCCGCAAAGGTTTTACTCTGTTTAGTTTCATTTGTATTGCTAAATGAATGTCAGTCACTTGCATTTATTAAAATTCCCACCAGAATGTTAAGGGAGACAATTTGGGATGTGGGTTACCTCGTGAATAGTGTCCTCGAGTTGTTTTAAAAGCTTCAACACTCAGAATTCACGCAGAGAAACTGAATGCAGTCAATTTGAACTTTGACCCCTGAATTCACACTGACACATCGCAGATTCAAGAAGAACACTCTACCAGGAAGTAGAACTGCTGCAAATGCGACTCTGTGATGGAAAATGAACTCTATAACATTTAAATGTGAGTTATTTTTTATAACTACTTACTTATTCATGTTATAATTTATAAAATATGAAAGTTATAATGATTTTAAATGATTCAGTATCCCATAGTAAGCAAGTGTGATATTTTAGAAGGCATAGAAAGTAAAACATATATACATATGTTTTTGAAAGTTTACATGACTGCAACATATTAATGTATGTAAATACCTATGATTTAAACATATATAATACTACAATTCATTTGATTTATCTAACTGACAAGCATAAATATCATTATGATTTTATCTTAGAAGAAGTTGTCATGTGACATATTTTAAAGCAGCAGTTCAGATATATAAAATACAGATGGCTTTCTTCACAATGATTTAAGTATATCTGGGATTTTACATAGCTATGCAGTATGATTTGTAATCATATTTATGAACATAAATATTTTATTTAACTGGCAATAATAAGTATGAGAAAAAAGCTTTGATGCAAGTAATTTAAAGTCTTTTAGAAGCTGTTAACTGCATTTCTATGACAGAAAATAGGTATATCCTAATATATGTAATGTCTGAATCATAACAGCCTAAGTTATTGACTCTAAATGAACATAAGAACTTATTTTTACAAACTTTGCATAAATTAATATGTAGATATGCCCCCTTTTTTTTTTTTTTTTTTCTCTCTCTCTCTCTCCCTTTCACTTCTTCTCTTTCTCTCTCTTTTCTCGGTTCCCAATATCAAGTTTATTTGAATGCTATTTGATTATAAATGTATTATACTAAATAGATGTACATAGTAGTATGAATTATTTCTAAAAGTTCCTATTTGTTTATATGATGCTGATTTATCAAATGTTTAGCTTTGTCTTACTAGATAATCTAATTGAAAGAGGTTAACTTTAGTTAATAATAACCAGTATTAAATTGATAAGGTGGCAGCTGAGGTACTGCTGCTTAGGGTAGGGGGTTAACTTGAGTGGTATGTGCTACTCAAAGTTGGAGTTTTTAACTCCAGGCTGGGTGCAAGGTTTAATCCTTATATTATTTTCTTCTGTTTACTGTTGTTTGTATATAGTTCTGACATCCACAATACATTTTATAAACTCATTGTCACTACAAACAAAAACGAAGCTTATACAAAATCCCATAAGAGTTTCAATAAATACAGCTATATTTAAAGGTACACCTAAAGGAGGAGGTATAACATTACTTATTTTGTTAATTGTTATTCTGATTATAAGTTTTATATGTTTTAAAATGCCAAATGACTTCTTTAAAAGGAATTTCTTTAAACATTAATGGACTGAATAATCCATGTAAAAGGGCAAGCTTAATGAGATACATTAATTTACATAAGGCCAACTTAGTATTCCTTCAAGAAACACATCTCCTGAAAAAGGATATTGATAAATTAGCCACTAATAAATATACAGTATTAGTTAGTTCAGAGCACACTCAGAAAAAGAGGAGTGGCTATTTTATGGAATAAAAGTATGCCCATACCTAAAACTATTAAGTCTTATGAAGATGATAAAGGAATGTTTTGTATGGTTACAATACAAATTAATGGAAAGACATATACATTAATCAATGTATATTGGATACCAGGAATTGGTATTAATACAGTGAAATACCATCTTAATAAGATCATATCATTCTCTATAGGAGATATTATTTTAGCAGGTGACTTTAATTGTATCCTACATGAAAAAGATGCTACTACTATAGGAAAAAGGAAAATTACATCTAATGCAAAACATTTAAAGGATTTTGTTAATTCTTATCATTTGAATGATATTAATAATCAGATAGACTCAAAATCATTACCATACACCTTTTTTTCTAACAGATATAAAACTTATTCAAAAATAGATAGAGTCTTTATTTCTAACCAGATGGTAACAGAATTAATTAATTCTAAAAATCATTTCATGTCCTATATCAGATCATAATTCAATTGTCTTTGAGTTCATGATAAAAAGTACTTACAATGTTCAGATCAAAAGGATGCCAGCATACTTAACTCAACTAAAAGACTATAAAGATTATATACTTTCAGAAGTGCAACATTTTTTAGACATAAATAATACTCCTGAAGTCTCCATTGTTTATGTTTGGGATGCTTTAAAATCATATCTATATGGACAAAGTATCAGATGGTATAATAATAAAAGGAAATCTTGGGATAAGGAATTATTAGATATTCAAAGTAAATTAGACTCTTATAAGCATAATAATAAAGAAAATATTATGGACAAAAAAGTCATTGAAGAAATAAACAAACTAAATGAGAAATATAAAGAAATTTTAACTCATAAAGTTAAAATAACTTTAAAGAAATACAAGTTTTTGTCTTACTCAATAAGTCCCAAATACTTAGATAGACTTAAAAATAAAACAAAAAGGTTGAATAAACAAAATCATATCAAAGAAATTTTCTCTCTAAGGAAAAAGAAGAATGTTTCTAGTCTACCAGAAATATTAGATGAATTTAGAAATCACTTTCACAAAATTAATCATAATAACATTAACATGGAACCTAAAGATAAAATAAAGAAATTTATAACTACAAACATGAATAAAAAACTTAATAAACAACAGACTAAACTATTGGATAAAAATATTTCATATACAGAGGTTGTTACACAAATAAACAAGCTTAAATCAAACAAAGCACCAGGTAATTATGGTATTATACCAGAGATATATAAAATTCTTTCTAAAAGTACATACTCGTTAATACATAAGGTTTTTATTTTGGCCCAAAATGAGTTAATAACTCCCCCATCTTGGCAATACACATTTATTTCGCCAATTTTAAAACCCAATAAAGATCCAACTAGATGCACTTCATATCGACCTATTTCATTACTTAATGTTGATTATAAAATGTTTATGAGTATTTTTGCTGATAGATTGAAGACAATCATCCCAGGCATTACAGATATAGATCAGACAGGCTTCATTGTAAATAGAAATACTTTTGATAATATAAGGAGAACTCTAACATTAATAGATTTTGCAAATAGGAGAAAGAACGATTTAACACTTATTAGTCTCGACATAAGTTCAGCATTTGATTCAGTAAGTTGGGACTACTTGTTTATCTTACTGAAGTGCACAAACTTTTCAGATGCATTTGTAAATCTAATTGAACATTTATATAAAGGAGCATTGGCTTACATTAAGATAGGAACATATGTCTCACAAAAAATACCCATTTTAAAAGGTACAAAACAAGGGTGTCCACTCTCTCCATTATTATTTACTTTAATAATGGAGCCTTGGGCTAATCTGATCAGAAACAGTACAGATATAGAAGGATTTGATATAGATAAAAATACAACATCTAAAATTCAACTTTTTGCAGATGATGTTCTAATTACATCAGCAGGATCTAATTCTTCTATGCAGTCCCTATTTGATAAAATGATGAATTTTAAAAATATTTCTGGTTTAATATTCAATGAAGAAAAAACTAAAATACTACCTATATATACACAAAAAATGTTCTCATTAGTGATTTTAGTAAATATATACCCAATTCAGGTCAGATAACTTACTTAGGTATAATATTAACTAAGGATATCAAATCTATTATACATAATAATTATAATACCTGTCTTCTTAATATACAAAATCTTTTCAATACCTGGAATAATATGTTTTTTTACTATGGAAGAGAGACTTACAATTATTAAAATGATAATATTCCCTAAGATATTATACTTAATACAATCAATAATACTCCCACCTACAAAAATAATTATCAAGAAATTGAATACACTAATGTTAAATTTCTTATGGGCACCTACTAGACCTAGGATTGCATTAAAGAAACATACTAATAGCTGGTCTCAAAGGGGCATTTCTTTTCCAGACTTTAACTTATATACTATATCTTCTATTATAAAGGTTATTACTTTGTTAATAGATCAGTCATATGTTGTAAAATGGAAAGATTACTGGGAACTAATTAGTATTCACTTCATGAAAATCTCTTTAACACATAAAAATATGATTGTAAATAACTCCATGTTATGGTTACTAAAAGAATTTTGTACTTCACCTATTACACCAAAATATATAGTTAGTTATCCATTAAACATCATTATTAGTTATCGTAATTTTATATTCATGCATCCTAAGTATAAGGAATGGAATTTTATTATATTCCCTATAATGTATACACACGGTATGCTTTTGTCATCCACTTCTGAAAGAACTCATTTAGTCACAGAAAATTATCTAAAGTACTGCTTTTAGTTGCTATCTGATAATAAAGTTAAAAATTTAGACTTCTTAAAACAAGAATTTGATCTGAGAGAAACTTGTTGGTTAGAAGTTCAGACCTTTAGACAACATCTTATTAATAAAATTGATTTAATGTCTATAACAGTTAAAGAATCTATTCCAACACTGATTGATTACTTGATATTAAATTTACAACATAAAGTTTCTGATAAAGGTAAGCTTTCATGCATACATAAAATTATCAGAGAAGAAACTTATTACAGTGTAGATACCTATTGGAATTATTTCACTTCCATTAATGGTGAATCACCAAATCAACAAGATAAACAATATATATTGGAATCTGCCTATAAAACTACTTCTTCCATTATTTGGAGACTTTTTACTTGGAAATTTTTACATAGATCCTTTTATACACCTTTGACGATGAATAAAATAAATAATAAAGACAATCTATGTAAAAGATGTAATGTAGAAATTAATGCTGATTGGGCACATATGTTTTATGACTGTATAAAATTGAAAGAATATTGGAAGTCAATCAATGATTTTTTGCAATCTCTTTTTACAGATAATTTCATTATTTCTAAATCTCTTATATTATTCAACACTCCTGTTCCTCAAAGTGTTAAAAAGGTTAAGCTTCCCTTGTTATGGTCTATTCTAGCAGTGGCTAGAAAAATAATAACCAGAAATTGGATTTCAGATACTCCTCCTTCGTTTAATGAATTTAAAAATGTTATGACTGTAGTGTGCCATATGGAATTGATGACAATAAAATCAAGAACTACTAGAAAAACATCTTACTATATTATATGGGATACTTTACAAAATCTGTTAAAAAAATCTTAGCTTCAATAGCATGGTATTTTAGTTTAATTAATTGATTTGATTGTAGTGGATGTCTATGTAAATACTTTGGTTATTTTATTGAATGTTATAACCATTTCTATTTTAATTACTTGTATAAAATTGTTATGATATTTATTTTGTATGTTAAAAACAATAAACTTGTTTAAAAAAGAAAAAGAAAAGGTGGGAAACAAGAATATATATATATATATATATATATATATTTTTTTTTTATTGTGAGACTGTATTGTTTGTTTAACAAATGGCTATCAGTTCATAGGTTCATAGGTTCATAGGTTCATACTAGGCTATCTGCCCGAGGGCATTTACAAGCCTAGCCCATAGTTTTGTGGCTTACGCCACCCCTTTAGTATGGGGAACTATACCCATTATTTTGCTGTGCCTCTGTTGAGCAGTGACACTGAGGTAATCCCTGGGGTATATCTGCGATCTCCCATCCATTGGTCAAGATTTCTCTTGAACAAGGCCAGCGAGGTGCTCTGCCTCACATATACCGGGATTTTATTCCACAGCATAGGGAGTCTTTGGGTGATGAATCTATCCCTCCAGCACGTCCTATTAATAGCCGTGTCGAGGTTTACGTCTCCGCCCTTGTGGCTCTGACGGATCTAGATTTTTGAGGTGAAGCATATTCATCAAATCTGGGTTTGACATGGCCTTGTATGTTAGGCAAAGGTCACCTCTGAGCAAGCGTAAGCGACTGAATAGAGCTGGAGTTCTTTCAGTCGGGCAGCATAGGACAGATGTTTGAGACCCTTTATCCTTTTGGTGAGGAACTTTGTGGCCTCTCCAGCTGCTGCAAGTGTCGGGTCAGATACATTCGAATGGGGCATTGTACTCAATCATTGGTCTGATGAGTGATGAGTATAGGGAGACTATGACCTCCCTTGATCTAGATGAGAATCCCTTCATGATAAGGTGGGCAATGTAGAAGTTCTTCCTAACTACTTTAGCTACATGGGTGTCGAATGACAGACTACTATCAACCTGGGTCCCCAGGTCCCTGATAACTTCTTCTGTACTCAGTGGATTGCCACCTATTTGGTAGCTAGGGTAACCTTGTTTTTCCCGAAGGGTATGACTATGCATTTTTGGCATTTAACTTTAGGCCATGGCTCTGGCACCAGTTATCTGTTTCTGTGAGACCCTTCTGAAGGATATCTGTGTCAGATGTGTTTTCTACTATGGCCCAGTTTGCAGTCATCTGCAAACTTTGTCAGCCATAACCCTCCTGTGTTTGCTTGTACTTCGGAAAAGTAGATGCCAAACAAGAGTGGGCCCAGGACTGAGCCCTGTGGTACACCACTTGTGACAGGCTTTGAGTCTGACATGGCGCCAGCAACTCTGACCCTGTGGGTTCTGTCACTCAGCCAGTTTGCAACCCATCTTGTGATGTATGGGTTAACATTTAAGCTGATGAGTTTTTCAATGATACCCGAGTGGGGTATTGTATCAAAGGCCTTCGCCAGATCGAGGTAGGCTGTATGGACTGCCTTTCCTCATCAATGGCTTTGGTGACTGTTTGAAAAAGTCAACCAAGTTTAGAAGGCATGATCTGCCTTTGACAAAGCCAAACTGGGATGGATCCAAAGTCTGCAAATTCCCTATGTCTTTATTTATGAGGTCCATTATGATCCTCTCCATGGCTTTGCAGATAAGGCTTGTCAAGCTAATGGGCGGTAATTTCCAGGGTCGGTGGAGGCACCGCCTTTGTGAAGTGGGACCACAGTTGCAGTGCGCCACTCCTGGGTACATATCCAGAGGTAAGACTATGATTAAACAGCTGTCCTAGCTGTGGGTTTAATTCCTCGTTGAGTTCGTGGAGCACACAGCCGGGGACACCATCAGGTCCCATGGATGCTGTGTTTTTGCTTTGGAGAGAGCAGTTCTCACTTGGGCGTTGGAGATGTTTGGGGCTGCAATCGCTTGGTATAGATATCTCTCCTTTGGGGAGGGGAGAAGTTTGCACTGAACCTGTCAGCCAGTATGTTGGCAATGTCTGTAGGATCAGTAATCTTCACATCATTTTGAACTAGTTCTGAGCATATCTGGGAGTTTCCTCCCAGGTTTCTAACATAGCTAAAGAAGGCCTTATGATTGTCTTTTGAGTCTTTAGCTATTTTTCTCTCAAAATTTGCTTTGGATGATTTTATGAGAGCTCTTAGTTTTTACTTATAGTGATCAAGGGTGTCTTACCTTTTAAGGATTTTGCTCTATCTTGTAGTAGCTTCCTCCTTTTGTTGTAGAGTTTGTTTATGGCTGGGGTCCACCAGAGTGGACGCTTGCCTTTGGTACAAAGAGTCTTTGTTTTGCTTGGGATTGCCTTATCCATACAGTCCTGCAGGTGCTGGTAGAAGGCATTTGTAAGTGATTCAGCGGCTTGAGTAGTGTTTTCCGTCGGCTCGGGGCCTTAAAGGAGACCACACTAGTCTTTAGAAGTGTGAAGTCGGCTTCGAGAAGTTCTTTACTGTGGTCTTTTTATTTCAGGTGGGGTGGGATGAGGACCTCCAGCGAGATTAGTTTGTGATCTGATCTCACCAGTGAGGGGTATACTTCGGTGTTGAACATTGTGCTCCCATGTTCGTGATGATGAGATCAAGTATGTTTTCTCCTCTTGTGGGGATGGTGACTAGTTGTTCCATGGCATTTGAGTTTATGAATTCCAGGAACTTTTGGGCTAGGGTGTTTGGGCTTGAATAGTGTTCCCAGTCTATATTAGGGTAATTGAAGTCACCTAGTATGATGGTGTTTGGTGATACATTTATCCCTCTAGTGTTTTCAGGAAGGCCATGTGAGGTTCCTGAGTTTGTGAGGGTGGCCTGTAACATGCTACAATTTGCAGAGCAGTCTTGCCTATGGTTAATTGCACCTGGATGGTCTCCGATGCATCGTGCGTTGCCACCAGTCTTGAGGTGTGGGTGTCTTTGATGAATATGGATACCCCTCCTTTCTTGGTATTGTCCGGATTTTGGGGCCGGAACGCATGATAAGAGGTAAAACCTGATAGTGCTGGGGTGCTCTCAGGAGCCTTGAACCAGGTTTCTGTCACTGCACAGACATCGATGTTCTCCATACTGAGAAGGGCCTCGAGTGCGTGCATTTTGAGATTTAGACTTCTGGCATTGAGCAGCATTACCCTTAGTTTTTTCCTTTTTGTGTTCTAGGGTGGTAGGTTTAGAATTTGAGCCTTGCCTAAAAAGGCACTATGGGGGTGGCAAGAGCCTTTGCCAATATCCGAATCCCAGGGTGACAGGTGCAAGCCGTCCCTTGAAGCAGCGTGGCTTGTCCAGCATGTCATCCCAGGCAGACAGACATTGGATCCCCTTTGAATGACACCAGAGTTTAAGCCAATTGTTAAAGCTGATCATCTTATCTCTGTATTGTGGCATCATTCTTGGTGAAGGTAGGATACTGCTCAAGGTCAGGGTCATACCTGCCTGGGCTACATAATCAGAGAGCTCCTCAATGTCTCTTTTCATGTAGTCCAAGGAGGTACGCCTCAGGTCGTTACACCAGCGTGGACAATGACTGAGTCATATTTGTACCTGCTGTTGAGAGACCTGAGTGCTTGCGTTATGTGGCGGATTCTAGCGCCCGACAGGCAGCTTACTGTGACCTTCTCCTTACTCAGTCTGGTGAGCGGGACGTCAGTGTGTCTGACTATGGAGTCACCAATGACTAGTGTGTCTGGCATTGTGTTTGGCCTTAAGGGCTGTGACTGTTTGACACTCTGACTGTGAGGTCTATGTGTTGCAGGTGTTGTGTTCTGAGGTGGTGGTTGTTTGGGTGTCTGCTTTGGTGGCCTCTGCTGTTTTGGTAGATTTTTGATCAGAGCCGCCGAGTATGTCTTTGTGTGTTTATGTGTATGATTTGAGGTTGTGATGGTACTATGTGAGACTGGGTCTATAGTGTGTGTGGTAACCTTCTCCTCCTGACTGGTCTTGCCAGTCCTATGTTGAGAGAGCTCAGCCTCCAGTTTGACCGTATAGTTGCATCTCTCGCATGTATTTGTGTTTTGTGGGAGGAGGAGAGGGTTGTCTGTGTAAAGAAATAAGCACATATGCTCATAAATTAGTACTAAGCTAACTGCCCTTGTGAGCCATTTTAAGCCTAGCCAATTATCCCTTGTGAGGCTCAAACCTTGCACCTTGTGCTTGAAAGGCAAGCACCTTAACCATTAGGCCACCCTCCCAACTCCCAACCAGTGTATGTGTATCTATCCCACCAATAATTTAGAGGACTCACTGAGTGACTTTTCAACCTAATATTAATAACATACACCACCACTTTATTTTTAAATGACTTGACTACAGTAATCAGGAGACAACTGTAGAAAGCCAGAAGCTTGGGATAAATCAGAGATCATGTTGGACATATGGCCCCTGATTACAGCACAGCACAATATAATTAAAGACGGGCACTAGTGCTGTACTTTTCATTCTGCCAGAAACTGGGGTATCAAGTGCACCTGATATAGTCTGACACCCCCTTTCAAACTAAGGGTAACTTGCATATATATAGTAAATCTTAAAAAAAAAAAGCAAGGCAGGATGTTACAGAACAATAAATGAAATATCCATCACTGTCTACTATGTCTGTGCTAAAAAAATGGTATCTTTATTTATAAATTCATATAGAGCTTTCATCCATTAAATATCTTGGACTTCCTCAGAACTAGTAAAATGCACACATCACTTCCTTTTAAAACTATTTTGAACAACATCACAGAGTTCCTTAAAGGTATGAGCATTTAAAATAATCATAATATTCAGCCAAAATCACTTAATATACAATAGAATAAAGCAAACAAATTGCATTAAATAATTCAGTCTATAATTATTTTAAAATATAAGCATTAAAATATTTGTATATTTTGCACACCCCTGGCTTGGCACCTATGTCTCTGAAAAACAGAGACAGCAAGTAATCTAAGCCCTAGTTCACATTCACCCTTCCAAGTAAGCTTGAGGTCACAAAACTTGTGGGATTCTGTTTGGATGCATGGCTATGCTTATAAAAGCTCCAGAGGTCAGTAGTCTAATATGCACTTATGAACCTGTACCTGATACACTGCTTGTTTGAATGGTGATTAATGTAATTGAAGAACATAAGGGAAGCAGCTTTCTTAGATGAAGAAAACATTTTTAGCATTATGTAGCTAACCACTACACTAGAAGCTGAGTATATTGTAGTAATAGCAAAAGGAGGGGGGGGCATAAGCTCGTTTAACCCATTATGTAGCAATCATAAGAAACAACATTGGTTTCAATGATATCATTATCTTTAGAGTATTAAGAAAACATCTTTGGCATGTATCACAGACTTCTACAGCTAATAATTACTGGTGTCATTCTAAGGGGATCCAATGTCTGTCTGCTTGGGATGACATGCTCGACAAGCCACACTGCTTCGCAAGGGATGGCTTGCACCTGTCACCCCTGGGCTTCCGGATATTGGCCAAGGCTCTTGCCACCCCCATAGTGCCTTTTTTAGGCAAGGCTCAAATGACAAACCTACCTCCCTAGAAAACACAAGTGGAAAAAAAATAAGGGTAATGCTGCTCAATGCCAGAAGTCTAAACCTCAAGATGCACGCCCTCGAAGCCCTCCTCAGTATGGAGAACATCGATGTCTGTGCAGTGACTGAAACCTGGTTCAAGGCTCCTGAGAGCACCCCAGCACTATCGGGTTTTACCTCATATCATGCTTTCCGGCCCCAAAACTTGGACCGAACCACAAAAGGAGGGGGAGTATCCATATTCATCAAAGATACCCACACCTCCAGGTTAGTGGCAACGCACGAAGCATCGGAGACCATCCAGGTGCAACTAACCAGAGGCAAAACTGCCTTACAATTTGTAGCATGCTACAGACCACCCTCTCAAACTCAGGAACCCCACACAGCCTTCCTGAAGACACTGGAGAGTATGAATGTCTCTCCTAATACCATCATATTGGGAGACTTCAACTACCCAAACATAGACTGGGAAAATTACTCAAGCCCAAACACCCTAGCCCAAAGGTTCCTAGAATTCATAAACTCAAATGCAATGGAACAACTAGTCACCATTCCCACAAGAGGAGACAATATACTAGACCTGATCATCACAAACATGGGGACAAAATGCTCCACACCGGAAGTATATCCCTCATTGGTAAGATCAGACCATAAATTAATCTCACTGGAAATCCACATCCCGCCCCCACCCCCTGCACCAAAGACCACAGTGAAGAACTTCTCAAAAGCCAACTTCACACTTCTTAAGATGGAAGTGGTATCCTTTAAGGTCCCTGGGCCAGTGGAAACCACAACCCACACTGCTGAATCCTTTACAAATGCTTTCTATGGGCACCTTCAAGAATGCATGGATCATGCAATCCCAAATAAAACCAAGACCCATTCCCCCAAAGGCAGGCGACTGGTCTGGTGGACCCCAGCCATAAACAAACTTTACAACAGAAGGAGGAAGCTACTAGATGACAGAGCAAAATCCCTAAATGGGAAGGCATCTCTGATCAGTACTAGCAAAAAACTACGATCACTTATAAAATCATCCAAGGCCAACTTTGAGAGAAAAATCGCAAAAGACACAAAAGACAATCACAAGGCCTTCTTTAGCTATGTTAGAAACCTGGGTGGAAACTCCCAGATATGCTCAGAGTTAGTCCAAAATGACACAAAATACACTGAACCCACTGACATTGCCAACATTCTGGCAGACAGGTTCAGTGCAAATTTCTCCTCCCCCTCCCCCCCAAAAAGAGAAATAACTATCCCAGCAGAGTGTAGCCTCCCTAACATCTCAGATGCCCAGGTGAGAGCCGCCCTCTCTGAAGCTAAAAACACAGCATCAATGGGACCGGACGGTGTCCCGAGCTGTGTGCTACATGAACTCCAAAAGGAACTAAACCCACACATAAGGCTGCTGTTTAATCTTAGCCTTACTACAGGATACGTACCCAAAGAGTGGCATATGGCAACAGTGGTCCCACTTCACAAAGGCGGTGCTTCTATGGACCCTGGAAATTACCACCCCATAAGTTTGACGAGCCTGGTCTGCAAAGCTATGGAGAGGATCATTATGGAACTCATAAACAAAGACATTGGGGACCTACAGACTTTGGATCCTACCCAATTTGGCTTTGTCAAGGGCAGATCCTGCCTTTTGAACTTGGTCGACTTTTTTGAAACTGTCACTAAGGCCATTGATGAGGGTAAGGCAGTCCACACAGCCTACCTTGACCTTGCAAAAGCCTTTGACACAATACCCCACTCGGGCATCATAGATAAACTCACCAGCTTAAATGTAAACCCATATGTCACGAGATGGGTTGCAAACTGGCTCAAGGACAGAACCCACAGGGTCAGAGTTGCTGGAGCTATGTCAGACTCTAAGCCAGTCACAAGTGGTGTCCCACAGGGCTCAGTCCTGGGACCCCTCTTGTTCGGCATTTATTTCTCTGAGATACAGGCAAACATAGGAGGATTGTGGCTGACAAAGTTCGCAGATGACTGCAAACTGGGTGCCATAATTGATACTCCAGCGGACACAAACATCCTTCAGAGAGGCCTCATAGAAACAGATAATTGGTGCCAGAGTCATGGCCTTAAGCTGAACGCCAAAAAATGTATAGTCATACCCTTTGGGAAAACAAGGTACCCGCAAATTACCACATAGGTGGTAATCCATTAAGTACGGAAGAGGTAATCAGGGACCTAGGGACCCAGGTTGACAGTAACCTCTCATTTGACACTCACATTGCCAAAGTGGTTAGGAAGACCTTCTATATTGCCCACCTTATCATGAAGGGTTTCAAAACTAGATCAAGAGAGGTCATTGTGCCCCTGTACTCTTCTCGTATTAGGCCAATGATTGAGTACAATGCCCCATTTGGGATGCATTTTACCCGACACCTGCAGCAGTTGGAAACACCCCAAAAGTTCCTCACCAAGAGGATAAAGGGTCTTAAACATATGTCATATGCTGCCCGACTGAAAAAACTCCAGCTCTATTCAGTTGCATACCGCCTACTCAGAGGTAACTTGTGCCTAACGTACAAGGCCATGTCCAATCTGGAATTAATGGACATGCTCCACCTCAGAAAATCCAAATCCATCAGAGCCACGAGAGCAAGAGACTTAAACCTCAACACAGAAATAAATAGGACGTGCTGGAGGGATAAATTTATAACCCAGAGGCTCCCTACACTCTGGAACAGAATCCCAATCCATGTTAGGCAGAGCCCCTCACTAACTCTCTTCAAGAGAAGTCTTGACGAGTGGATGGGAGATCGTAGGTTTACCCTGGGGGTCATCTCTGTGTCACTACTGGACAGAGGCACAGTAAACTAAACCCTAAATGGGCGTAGTATTCTCATCCTAAGGGGTGGTGAAAGCCACACACACTCTGGCTAGGCTTATAAATGCCCTAGGGAAGATAGGTTAGTATGAACATATGAACCTATAATAAAGATTCTTAGTGTGCTATCAGCAACAGCATGGACTCACTTTGTTCATGTGTAGAAATTAATTTCAAAATTCTAGTGTCCCCCCTTATCTCATAGATCCCTGATTATCTTAAAGACAATTTGAAACGCTATAAGTGACTAGATGGACAAGTACAGAACACACCAGTATAGGAACTTTAGTACATGCAATCATATATGTGTAATAATGAAGTGACTAGATAGACAAGTACAGAATATACCAGTTTAAAAAGTGTAATACATGTAATCATATAAGTGCAACTAATGTCTTTACATATTCCAAGACCTTAAAAAGTTTATTTTTTAATAGAGCATTTAATTTTCAGATTAAGGATGTAATTTATGAAGTTTCTTGAAAGAACTTGTATGTAAGAAAGATGAAAAGATATTGCAACCTCATTAGGGGGCATTTATATGACATAAGAACTGTATCAACACTAATCCTTTAGAGTACTACTACAGTGAATTTCAGGTTTTATGGATGGTGAAATTTAAAGATTGTGGGTGTTACGGTGGTTTTAAATAAACAACTGCTGTTCAATGAAACAAGATAACAGATTCAGCAGTAACATTGGTTCAGAGATCAAGGAGCATGTTTCACTAAAACCACGCCCAAACAAGGAAATCTAAATGAAGCTTACCGCCTCATCACGTCTCTCCTTTTTGTCGAATTTATGATGATAGTAAATATAACTATATTGACAATTTCTATGACAAAGTGAACTCAAAACCAGTGGAAATAATTTATTAATTGGTTCATTTTTTCACGTGACAGTTTTAAGAACCTAAAAGCCTTTGACAGTGTTGAGCACCCCATTTTTGTACAGCAATTAAAGAAACTAGACTTTCCCAGGAAATGATTGAGTTGTTCCATAATTTCCTTACTGACAGAACATTTCTGGTATTTGCAAATAAAAAAAAAAAAAAAAAAAAAAAAAAAAAAACACCTTCTCAAGGACTTGTATGACTACTAAATGTGTTCCACAAGGACCTGTACTGGGTCCTTTACATTCTTCCCTCTTAATTAATAATCTGCCTTCTGCTCTCCCAAATATCATTTGCATCTTATATACTACTGATAATGTGTTGCCAAAAGCTCACAAATCTCTGAAACCACTTTTGAATCAGTCATAAAATTATTATTTAAGCATTTGGAACTAGCTAACTGAGAATGTAGGAAAACAAAAAATATGGCAAGCACACGTGGACCACAAAACAAGTTGTAAGTTTAACCAAGGCACAAGGAGAAGTTGTAGTCACGTTTACTCAGAGAAAAACGCAATAAAATAAGTGCTTTCAGCATCAGCTATTGGAGACTTCATCAGCAAAATACCAAATGCTAAAAGCAGTTATGAAGGTTTGAATGACTGTCTCTCCATTTCTTGCCTTCTAAAATTAAAGGCAATGGGGAGATAGTTTACTGCATTTATTAAGCACTTATGGATGTTTTTTTTTTTTTACTCAATTTTTATTTTGATGAAATAACACAATAATGTAATACATTCATAACATTCAGTAACTATTTACAGTATTTACATTCAGCCTGACAAAATTGATTCAGATAAAAAACATTTCTAGTTAAATAACAAGTTAACATTTAAACTATGATAGTTAGGAAGAGTTTGGTTCCACCTGTAGGGTATCAATCAAATTCAAAACTTTGCTCTGCAAACTATTAACCATTGGCTTATGAAAAGTTCTTAACTCTTTAGTTCTTTTCTCCATTAGTATGCATTTCTTCGGTGATGATAAGAATTCCTCTGTTGTGGGTGCTTCATTAGAGTTCCATCGTTTAGTTAGACATTTTCTGGCTATTGCTAACAACAAATACAGGTCATCTTTCTTCATATTATTACTATTAACAACATTCAATAAAATTAAAGACGTTGTCAAAACAAATATATCAGTATTATTTATTTTATTTATTTTACATTTGTTGACCGGGTTAGTCCAACTGGATACATATCCATTTTCAGTGGAGACCCGGGGAGAAAAGCTCCAAAGCACAGAGGTACATAAAAAATATAAAATATAAAAATATAGTGACATAAGCTAGGAAATTGAGACAGGCAACATTAAAAATACAAAAATATAACAGTAGGTAAAAAGAAAAAATACATAGCTTGAAGAAATTTGTTAATCTCATTCCAATATGGTTTAATGTTAGTACAGTCATAAAAAATATGAGACCAGTCAGCATTAGTGGACAGATGTCATCTCCAACATAACTTACTGTTAGAAGGGTTCATTTCTGGGAGTTTCTCAGGTGTCAAAAAGGATCTGTGTAAACATTTCCAATGAAAAATCCTCCAGAATTGTAAGTAAGATGTTAGTATAACTGAAAATAAAATGTCTGTTTTATCTTCTATTGATACTGATACTTGAAACCTTTTAGGTAGGTATTGTAAGTAAGAATCTTTAGGAGCTGTCTTATAGACAATTAAAGTGTTATATAGATATGATAATTCATTATTAACATTGATATTATTATATAGAATTCCAAAAATCCAGTTTATAATTTTTGGTACGGTTTTGAAGGATGAGTTATGCATTATTCTACACAGATCCTTAGTGTATGCTAACTGGTATGAAGGACCAACCACTCATTAGGGGATAGGCCATAGGCTGACAATATACTTTGTGTGTTCAAAGCCTGTTGGTTTTAAATACATTGCAACCAACAAAATAGGTTATCATTTCCCATAAACCAAAAATCTCTCTATGTGTTTTATCAGGGAAATCCCTTGTAATAGTAAATAGTATTAATATCTATGCCACAGTTTTATATCTAAATTTGTGTTAAAGAATTTTCTAAACACATCAAAATATTGTTTATTAGTATTAGTTTAGTTAATTTTGTTGTACTATACTGTAAATTTAAACTTAAATAGTGCCATATCTTTTTATCTTTGTCAGTTACCAAAGTATTCTTTGATAAACAATTTTCATTCATTAGTATAATGGAGTGTGACTGTTTCCAGTTGGAAGAGAATCCAATTCATCACTATTTTAATTATAGATGCCTTTTATGTATGTTTCAGTCTCTGGGAATTTTACTCCTTGTTCCTATTTTCTGATATGATGAGAATATGCCACTCTATTTCATTTGGGGTACCATAGAAATTTCATCAGAGTTGAAGTGATTTCTTTAAAGATTTTCTTTCTTGGTGGAAGTATAAGGGCTTGTGCTATATATAAAATTTTAGGTAACAAAACTATTTTTATCAGTTGTAACCTATCATCAAATGCTGTAAATAAATTATTCCATTTGCTTATTAATGTCTTGATTAAGTCTATGGCTTTAGCTGTAAGGTTTCCTCTATATTCCTGCCTAGGACTATTCCTATATAGTCTAGAGTTGAAACTTGGTTTCCAATAATATGATTAACTGGAACCTGTATGTTCTTTTTTTATTTAATAATAAATATTTTGATTTAGATTTGTTGAAGGAGAGTCCTGAGATTTTTTGGAAATTTGTTGTTACTATATCCACTTCACCTAACACTTCTTTAGAGTTGGGCAAGGTAAGTAAGACATCATCATCAGCAAACATCATTATTTTAGAACTATATTGGTCATATACATTTTTACATATTTTCTTTCGGTTATTATGTATTAAAATGGCAAGTATTTCTATGACCAGAGCAAATAGGATAGGGGACATGGGACATCCTTGTCTGGTACCTCTAGTGATCTGGATTGCTTTGGAAGTAAAGAGACCTAATTTGACATATGCTAGATTATTTTCATAATTTTTTTATCATTGTTATAAAAAAGGGGGTGAAATAACTGTAAGAGTTTAAATAAATAACCCCAATTTAAAGAGTCAAAGGCCTTTTGAACACCTAGACTTATTATCAATGCTTCATGGGTTCCTCTGTTGAGGTAATCTATCAGAGTTAATACTCTTTTAATATTATCCTGTGTATTCCTGTTACATATGAAACCACTATGGTCTTCATTAATTCTTTTAGATATGGATATTTTCAATCTATTGACCATAATTGACATAAATAGTTTATAATCATTATTCAGCAAATAAATTACATGAGTTGTAATGATTAGGGTCCTTATTCTCTTTTAATATAGGGGAAATTAGAAAATATCTCCAAGAAGGAGGAATGTTTGCTAATGTTTGAACTTCAAGAAAGGTTTTATGTAGGAGAGAGATTATAGAAGAAGGGAAGAATCTATAAATTTCTATAATTAAACCATCTATTCCAGGTGCTTTATTAGACTTACTTCCTTTATTCCCATCTATAATTTCCTTTTGAGAAATAGGTTTTTGTAGATCTAACTTATGTTCCTCAGGAATTCTTGTTATGTTGGGAACTATATTCTCTAACTTCTCACATTCATTTGCACTTATTTTATCTTTATGATGCTCTGCATAATGATATTTAAAAGCCTCCAGAATGTCCGCTATGTCCAAGACCTTTTTCCTTTTCCCTTCATGAAAGATACTATCAATGTTATTAATTTTTGATTGTATCTTAACTTTCATAGATAAGTTATGAAGATGCTTAGGGAGAGGTAGCATAAGAATTTAATTTCAGTTTTTCCATAGCTATTATCTTATATTATTATTTCTGTCTTCTATTTTCTTATTATTATCTGTAGCAATTAAGTTTTTATTAGATTTAAGAGATAATATTTGATTTTGGAGTTGCTGTAACTCTGAGTCCCATTCTTTAATTTTATTTTTGTACCAGCTAATGGTTTTACCATATAGATAGGCCTTAAGAGAATCCCAAACCATAATCGTGTTTGCTTCAGGTTTATAATCTCTAAGAAAAGCTGTAGTTCAGAAGTTATCCAAGATTTAAAGTCTTTAATTTTTGTGTATATGAAGGAATCCTTGAAGTAATAACTAAATGATTAAATTCTAAGTGCATTATTAACAACAGGGAATTATGATCTGAAAAGGGGCAAGGTTGTATTGAAAAATTCAAGATTTTAGAATAAAGATCTTGTGAGATATACATTTTATCTATTCTAGTGTGGGTTCTATGTCTATAGTCCTGGTGAGAATTTGGTCCCAAAGCATTAAAGGTATCTTTTAATTTAAACATTTCTGTCCATTTTTTAAATGTTTGGCTGAGGACAATAGTCTAGGAGATTTCCTATTGGTAGTTTCTGTAATATCTGTGATACAATTGAAATCACCTCCTAGTATAATATTACCTTTAGAAGTAGTTGTAATAAAGTCTAAGTGTTTCTTAGCTAGTCCAACCCCCATACCTGGGAACCAGTATAAATTAACCAGGGTCCAAATTCTATTGTTAAATTTAAGTATAACTAAGGCCATCATTATCTACATGTTTGTAAATGATTTGGGGATTTAAGAAAGTCTTTTTCCATAGAATTGTTACTCCTCTGGTCTTATTTTTATAAGACGATTGAGCAAGTATTGTGTATTCCTTAGGATCCCACATAAATGTGTCATTTATTTTAAAGTGTGTCTCTTGGAGAAAAACTACTTGAGCCTTGTTTAGTTTAAGATACCTTAGTAGGTTGGCTCTCTTATATGGGTTGTTTAAGCCATTAGTATTTAAGGATATCAAAGTTAAATCCATATCAAAATTCTTTAAAGATAACAAATAATAAAGGAATTTGTATTAATAGAATCCTGAATACATAATACTCTTCCTGAATAGACAATAGAATGGACGTTTTTTAATTCACTTTATATGTGCTTCAAATGGTTTTATATAGTGTGACACAGAATGTTTCAGTAAATATTTAGTGTATTTATAAATATTTAATATTTTCATGTATTTATATGTATACATCTTTGGATCTCTTTATGAAATGCAGTTTCCTTTGCATGCAATAATGATTCTGTTGGGATGTCATTTCCCACTTTTGATTTGATTGGTTAGTATGGTAGGAGTATTCTGACTTCTGCTTAGTGTTTGGTACTTTGTCTGATGAAGTCTCCTATAGTTGATGATTAAAGTGCTTATTTTATTGTGTTTTTCTGTGAATAAAAGTGACTACAACTTATCCTTGTGCCTTGGATTCATTTGCAACTGGTTTTGTGGTCCACATGTGTCTGACAGATTTTTTTTTTTGTTTTCCTGCAGTTTGTGGTTCTGGTATATTTTTAACTGAGAATGTAGTTAATACCCTTAAATCATAAATAATGGTATTTGCTACATCTCATATGTTTTAATCTGTAAATATCACCACTATTAATGGTCTGTATGGCTTAAAACTCCCTACCCCTCACAAGAAAAATATCTGGGGATTATCTTAGACCATAAACTATTTTATCATTCATAAAGTGCAGACAGTAAAGTGCTAGTACATTTTTAGATGACTTGCAGATTTCACAATACTAGACTGCAATAGTTCATTTCTTCATAACAAACAATGTGCTTATCCCTTGACTAGACTATGTTTTGTCCTAATAATGCTGAACTCCTCACACAACTTGGCTGTTGTGTAAAGAGCAGAAAACAAGATACTGAGATTTCTTCACTCATTTTACAGCAACATCACTCTGATTCAGCATTAAAGATTAATTAATTTTCTCTGGAAGTCAGTGCAGGGCTTTGACTAAATGCAGTTAGCCTATTAACTCTTGATTGAAAGACCTTTTTATACATTGGCTTCAGCTGTTACAGGGAATCCACTCCCTGAAAAAGTACAAAATGCTAGTGACATTAACCCACTAATGACACAACTCACTAGTGACTATACGTGCAGATGTTTTATAAATGCAGGTCAGTGGAGCCTAACATTCTGCTACTGGCTTCTACTTCTTCTTCTTTTGGCTTTTCCCAGTTAGGGATCTCCACAGCAGGTCACCTGTCCGCTCATGATTGGCAGCAGAGTTTTACGGTGTTGAGTTGCCAGCCCAGAAAACATCCTTCTACAGAAGGCACACACACACACACACACACACACACACACACACACACACACACACACACACACACACACACACACACACACACACACACACACACACACACACACACACACACACACACACACTTAGGGCCAATTTAGAGTGTCCAATCCACCTACTGCATGTCTTTGGGATGTGGAAGGAAACCGGAGCACCCAGAGGAAACCTACGCGACCACAGGGAGGACATGGGGACTCCGCACAGAAGGCACCCCAGCCAAGGATCGAACTGGAGAACCTCTTACTGTGAGGTGGCAAGGTATCATGTGATATTGCATTCATTATAACATGTAAAACTCATATTCAGATAACCATGACCATAAAGCTTTGGGTGCTACACCATGAGTTTATACTGTATACATTGTACTGAATTTTGATTTGTGCCTTTTGTAAGCTTTGCATTACTACTAGTATGCATGGACATACTTTGATGTACTCATTTTACATGCACACACACACATATATATATATATATATATATATATATATATATATATATATATATATATATATATATATAAATATATTAATATATTTATGTATATATATATATATATATATATATATATATATAAAATATATATATAATGTGTGTGTGTGTGTGTGTGTGTATACATATATATATATATATATATATATATATATATATATATATATATATATATATGTATATATACATATATACATAAATGACATGAACACCTAATTTAGGTTTATGATCTTCCTCTTACTGCTGTCCAACAGCATGCATATATATGTATTGTTCATGTAATAGCTTCTGCATCTGAGTCCAACGATTTCATTGTATATACATTGTCCTTTCATATTTTGTTAAAACTGTAGCCATTGTTAGAACTTATGTTATAAATGTGAACAGAATTATTTATGCATGGATAACCTATGTTTTAGTTTGACATGATCCAAGGGTCATTCCCCTTTTGCAGTTAGCAAAAGACATAAATACAAAATTAAAAATATTTTAAGGATTTGAGTAACGTCTCCATCATCCTGAAGACAGTGTGCTAGACGCTGGTAAAACTGGAAATATGTCAGAGTTTTTTTTTCTTTTTTTCCAAGATGGGAGTTGATATCAAAAGAACAGAAATCTTCTTTTTCTTTCAGCTGTTCCTGTTAGTGGTCACCACAGCAGATCATCTGTTTTCATTTCTTCCTGTCCTCTGCATCTTGCTCTGTCACACCAACCACCTGCATGGCCTCTCTTACCACATCTATAAACCTTATCTTAGGCGTTTCTCTTTTCCTTTTACTTGTCAGCTCCATCCTTAGCATCCTTTTCCCAAAATACCCAGCATCCCTTCTCAGCACATGTCCAAACCAATGCAATCTCACCTCTCTGGATTTGTCTCCAAACTGTCCAACTGATTCCAAATCCTGTTCTTCCATACTTCTCAACATCTTAGATCAGGAAATCTGGACAAAGCCATAAATAAAAGTGGGACAAAGGCCCAGAAATAGGGAACATTTTTAAATATTACTCATACAAACTTAGAAAGCTGATAGAATGACAGGTTTTGCATGTGCATGAATTTTCTGAAGGGTATGAAGTCTGAAACTAAAATGTCTGACATTATTTTGTAATGTCAGTCTTTAATGATTTGCCACTAATTTGCCAGAAAAGCACAATTTTATGAAAAATGGACCAAAAATATCAGGCGAAAATCTGGACAGTTGAGAGCTGTGTGTCCATCCTTGTCACACCCAATTCAAATCTTAACATCTTTAACTCCGTCCCTCCAGCTCTGACTCCTGCATTTTTGTCAATGCCACTGTCTCCAACACATATAACATAGCCGGTCTCATTACCCTCCTGTAGACATTCCCTTTCACTCTTACTGGTACCCATCTGTCCAAATCACTCCTGACACTCTTCTCCACCCACTCCATCCTGCCTGTACTCTCTTCTTCACATCTCTTCCACACTCACCATTACTCTGAACTGTTGATCCCAAGTATTTAAACTCATCCACCTTTGCCAACTCTATTCCCTGCATCCTCACCATTTCTCTATCCTCCCTCTCATTCACACACATATATTCTGTCTTAGTCCTGCTGACGTTCATTCCTCTCCTCTCTGGAGCATATCTCCACCTCTCCAGGGTCTCCTCAACCTGTTCTCTACTCTCACTACAGATCACAATGTCATCTGCAAACATTATAATCCACGGGGACTCCTGTCTGATCTGGTTTGTCAAACTGTCCATCACCACTGCAAATAAGAAAGGGCTTAGAGCTGATCCTTGATGTAATCCCACCACCACCTTAAATGCATCTGTCACTCCTATCACAGACCTCACCACTGTCACACTACCCTTGTACATATCTTATACCACTCTTACATACTTCTCTGCTGCTTCTCACTTCCTCATACAATGCCACAACTTCTCTCTAGGCACCCTGTCATATGCTTTCTCTAAGTCCACAAAGACACAATGCAACTCCTTCTGACCTTCTCTATACTTCTCTATCAACACTCTTTGAGCAAACATCACATCTGTAGTGCTCTTTCCCAGAATGAAACCATACTGTTGCTCACTAATCATCACTTCCCTTCTTAACTTAGCTTACACTACTCTTTCCCATAACTTCATGCTGTGACGGATCAATTTTATCCATCTGTAGTTAATACAACCTGCACATCACCCTTATTCTTAAAAATCTGGACCAAAACACTTCTTCTCCACTCCTCAGCCATCCTCTCACTTTCAAAGATTCCATTAAACAATCTGGTTAAAAACTCCACTGCCATCTCTCGTAAACACCTCCATGCTTCCTCAGGTATGTCATCTGGACCAACATCCTTTCCATTCTTCACCCTCTTCATAGCTGTCCTTACTTACTCCTTGCTAATTCATTGAACTTCCTGATTCACTATCCCAACATCATCAACCTTCTCTTTCTCTCTTTCATTCTCTTCATTCATCAGCCCCTGAAAGTACTCTTTCTATCTGCTCAACACACTCGTATGTTTCCCTCATTACCCTTTATCATCCTTACCTGCTGCAAATCTTTTCCAGCTAGGTCCATTTGTCTAGCAAATCGGTACAGGTCCTTTTTTCCCTCCTTAATGTCCAACCTTTCATACAACTCTGCATATGCCTTATCCTTAGCCTTCACCACCTCTCTCTTCACCATATGCCTCATCTCCTTATAGAGAGAACAGAAAATGGCTTTAAATTTTCTGGTAGTATGCATTGCTGGTAGTGGGGCTGAGCATGTAAGGGTAGATATGTGGTTTCCAGCAGAGTCTTTTCCTATGTTAAGTAAAAAGGTTCACTCCCTAGCTTTAAGGCACTGAATATACAAATTAGTATGCAGGGTATTTGAAGGTAGAAAACTAAATGCAAAAAAAATAGCTGACTCTGTAGTTTGAACAGCTGGAAATTCAGTGTTCCCTTGCTATACTTGACAGTTTGCTGACAGGCCATTTGCTACTCCCCCAAAGCTTTGTGCAGCATAGACTCAGAACTAGGCGTCTCCAATCGCTCTCACTTCTCTGCCTAACTTTTTATTGTTTCTTCATGCACATTGGGTCCTGTGGGGACTTCTGTTGAAATGTTCCCAGATGTGAATTCTGAGATATTTTCATGTGGTAACACCCCATAGCGCCCTTTTTGCAAGGATCTGCTTTTTGCTGAGCTGCAAGTAATATTGTATTACAAGGAATGGTCTCCTCAGCCATCTGAGAAGCATGTCTACTTCACAATTCTCTCTCCAGTTTTTAAATAAATAAACTAAAAAAGTCTCACCTGTGGAAATCTGTAAATGCCTAGTAGTCTAGCAATCGGCACAGTCATTGGTGAAAACATCTCTCCTATAACAGCCAGAAGTTTCATTTGCTTTCTACAGATGTAGTTTGGGACAACCATTTCTCCCTCAGACAGCAAACGTAAAGCACTCTCAACAGCAACAGCCTCATTAAAGCAGGAGTCCAGGACTTTGAATCCCAAGCTGATATTTGGTAGTATAGAAGGATCATCATTGATTTTATTTATAGCATACAAAAGTGTCAATGCTTCCTGGTATATAAGTATATCTAGCCTGCATTGGAAAGAAAATTATAAAACAATTTCAAGCATTTTACTTGCTTGTATACTGAAATTAAGCAATATCAAACAAAGGGATTCAATGCAGCACAATCTGAGGACATTCCAATTTTCATTAGCTGAAATACGGATTTGATAACCATGTGACTGTACATATTACGCAGTATACCTCTATAATGAATATCACATTAAAAATTAAAAATGTCATAAATATTAAATGCATTTTAAAAGATAGACTTCTTTATTAATTCTCACACTTTATGCTAAAATAGAAATTTCATTGGCTTCTTTGTATTTTTCACATTTAATTGTTTTTTTTATTTTTATTGGTTGAATTTTGATGGATGGTGTGATGACAGGAGGTACTGCCAGCACAGCTAGATGGAATTTTGTAAATAAACTTTATTTGTGAATACTAAACTGATTTATACAAGATGCTTGTGTTACAAATGTATTGAATTAGTTATAAGTTCTTTGAGAGAGGATTTGAATACATGGAGGCTTGATGTAGTTCTGACTGAATTTACGATAGACTTTCGAGTGGAGACTTTGTCCTGTTCTTATTTTTGGTTTATAGATTTCAAGCAGGTTTTTGTCTAGAGAACACAGGGGGCAATTTGGGAGATAGTAATAAAATACTGAGGAGACAGAGGAGAAAGCAGAGTGGACATATAGTATTTCATGGGTTTGAAGAAGTTACACACGGACTACTTAATGTGGGAGTTCTAACCAGATGAGAACACATAATGCAGAGCAATGATGAGTCTCATGTGGCAGATTAGCTGCAAATCTAGCTCTCTTACAATAGCATTGCTGTAGCTGTGATTTAACTCTTTGCTTACTACAAAAGTGTACTCATCAGAAATACAGACCTTGTATCTCCTGTAAGGGTATACCCATCTTTATAGGATACCTCCCAATACTACTGAAATTAGTACACTTGTTGTTTTCAAGGTGTAATTTCTGAAGTTATGGTAAGCCTACATACATAAAACTAAGGCAGCAAAGTGGCATTTACAAGCTGACATGATTTGATAAGCATGACAATGAGATAGTCTGCATGGGATGTGCAGAACTGGAGTTAATAAGGAGTATTTATAAAAAAATATATAAAAGCAGGACATTCCCATGTTTACATTATTATTAATACAAAAAAGTGTGATACTATCATATTGTGGGTGCTGTATTCAAACAGTGGGTGTTAACAAATGACATTAAATTATGATGGATAATGTGGAAGCATTCTGAGATAAATGCTGTTTTGGTAAAGTGGTTATGACTATTACCTATATTTTGTCCCTGCATTAGTATCACAAAAGCTCTGTGACCTACAGGTGAATAAATGGTGCCGTCTTATACAAAACATTCAGGTACACAATGTAACTACTGCTTCTTGCCATCTAAAACAAATACTTTTGTAGATTACTATATTAAAATATTTTGAAATTACTGTATGCATAATTTGTATAGGTTTGACAGTATCACAAAATAACAATATGCTAGCCCGTCCTGTAATATGTCATTGGAAAGCTCTTGAACAGGTGAAAAATTTACTCATGGGTATATTGCATTTATCTTACACACATAAATAGATTTAACCTTTTATTTGACTAAATACTAGAATACTTTGGCAACAAAATTATTTTTTTCTTAAATATTCAGTATAAAATTAGCATCTACAGACCATGGATACTAACACCAGTGTGTAGCCCATTGCCAACCAAATAGATGTTATAATTTACATTTTTTTTTAACTCAAACCATTCATCAGATAATATAAATCTATTGATGTTTGTTTTCAGTAGAGAATGTTGGAGAAAAGCTCTTAGGAAGCAAATGGTTTCTGGGATTAGAAGATCTCAGGAAGCAAAGATGCAAATTATCCTGTTACTGTTCAGTACTAAATGAATACAGAGACATCTGGATGTTAGTCAAATCAGGTGAGCCATAGAGGAAGGTAAAACATAAGAATTAGCTAGGGTGATTCTATTAGGAGTAAGAAGTGCTTTTGCTCTATATACCATACATTGGTTTGATGAGTTATTTTAGTACAGTGTTGTATGTGAAGATCAAACTTTAAGTTGTCAACTATGGTAACTCCAGGTAATTTGGTATGGGCAACTACTTAAATAGCTGTATTGTTTAGAAAGGTAATGTGAAACTTTTAAAATTGGAATGAAACTTTGGAAAATTAGTAGTAGTGTATTCTTTCGGCATTAAGTTAAAATTGGTTTTGAGTAGCCCAGTTCAGGTGAGTTAAAGGCATCTTGTGCCATGAAATGTAGTTGTGGTAGGCTGTCATATGAGCAGTCATCTACATACTGAATAAGGTAAGTTTTCTGAGATGAAGTATATAGATTACTGATGAAAATGTTAAGGAGCAGTGGAAGAGAACAGTGCCTTGAGAAACACCTGTTTTAATTAGGAGAACAGGACTGAGAGAGAAGAGAATGATTTGACAGACTGATAACTTTCAGATTTTTAGTTAGAGAACCATAGAGTAGCTCGCTTGCAAAGGCCTAGAGAAGACATTTGAGTCAGAATTCAATCTCTACCCACTTTAAAGTTAGAAGAAATAGGAAAACAGTATGCACATCAGATGAAGCTCCAAGCATGTGTTAGTTATTAACCATTTGTACTTTCTTGTTTATGCATGTAAAATGGGAGCTGTGGTAAATGTATCCAGGCCACATAACACATGATGAGTGAGATTATACTCGGTGCTAGTAGAACTACTGCTATAGATTTCTAATGAATTTCCTGACGGTCTTGACAGCTATTAAATGATTATTAAATTAATTATTATGGAAGTGATCTGAATGCAAATAAATAAGCAATGCCAACATGCTTCCAAAGAGATTAATTAATTGCTCACATTGGATAAAGTGGTTATCCACTTTGTTCCATCTTTATCTTGAGATAGTTATTGTGATACCATAAGATATTTCAGCTTATGGAATTTGTATTGTTTTAGTATATCATTATCTCAAGGGCGCAAAAGAATCTAATGCATCTTCTTCATGATCACTGACCAAAGCTGGATGTAACTATGCTTAGAAAGAAAAAAATGTTTTCTTTGCTGGGAGTGGTGGTTGCTGTAAACAAATTAAACAGGACTGCTGTAGAAAAAAAATAGTTTTGGTTTTGTGTGAGTGGTAACTGATTTTTAGCAATGGTGCATTGGTGAGACAGGCATTCTTTTGTTATACATAGCAGTTGAGTAATGCTTGGGACTGAGCATATAAGGGTAGAATTATCATCCAGTTTTATTATGGTCAACTGTTTGGCTGCTATATCCATAGTGTCTATAAAGACGTTGAAGAGTAGTGGGCCTAGGATTCACCATTCATTTAATTTATCAAAAATGTTTCAGATGTTTTGGAATAAGGAGGAGAGTAGGTCCCTGCTTTTCTCTGCTGGTTGACTGAGTTGAGAAATAATAAAAGGACCATTTCTGTAAGGTTAGGATGGAATACATCTTGGAATTTGGTCAATATAATTTCTTCTTGGATGAATTTTAGGAGCTGAGAAGGGTATACATTTTTGATGACTTAGAGAGAAGAGAGAGAGGCTATAAATGGCTATGTAATTAGTTTAATACAGTTATCACCTTTGTGAAGAATAGTGTAAAAGGCTGTCCATAGAGTGGGGTCATATGACTCTTTAATGCATCTAATTATTAATAGGGATACTGGGCAAGGTAGTGACTTTGCTGCTAGTTTCTGTACTTTTTCCTGGAGGTTATCTAATTCTAAGGTAGTAGACTTTAGTTTAAGCAGATTTTTTATGATTGTGGTAGACATTTTTGAGATTGTGAGATGTTTTGATACTCTGATGTTTGGGTTGGTATACTTTCTTTCATAGCAGTATGATGTATGCATAGGTGTGCAGCAGCTGTTATTTAGTATTAATTACATTTCCAGGCAATGATAATTTTTGGATCATTTGGGAGAGACTTTGGTTACATTGATTTAACAGGTTATTATGTTGGCACAGAATTCTATAAGATGCATTTTATGTTTCTGTTGGAGGTTTTTATCAATGTTTTAGCTGACTTCCTTTGCAATTTAGTGTCGTTCCTTAGATGCTTGTATGATTGCATGTTAGCCTGGTGTTTGTGTTTTTAGCCATTTAATCTATGTTTTCCTTCTGATTTAAATAAGTTTTTCTTGAAGTTACCTATGGGGCATTACAAGGTACTTCAAACTGAAGCTTTTCTATTGAATATATTGAGGAAGGTAGGATTAAAGATGCCAAATGTAGTGGCAAACCTTTAGTGGGTTCCTTTTCTGATATCGTAACTACATTTACAAAAGGTTCTTTGGTAAAATTTGTTATGTTTCTGGCAATTGTATATATTGCGTTAGACTTTTTTAGAGTTCTCTGAAAATATAAGTTGAATGTCAGATAGAGAGTCTGTAAAAATGTTGAATACACTATTGTTTTCTAGATTTTATATTAACTAGTCCGAGGTACATTTTTGGTACGGTGGTGGTGGTGGAGTTGGCTAACTGGGTTAAATCAAGTAGGGTTGTTTTTCAATTATCGTGTGATTGGTCTACATTGGAATCACATAATATAATAGTCTCATTGATTATTATGACAACCAACCTAAATAGTATGTTTTCTATTGTAGTTGTTTCATTATTTGGAGAGATATAGAGTCTAATTATGGTCAGAGATATGTGTGCTAAGCTTTAGAAATGTCACTGGGATAAGTATTTACCTGTGGAATGTTATGGTAGAATGTTGTTGCCACCACTTGTCTATCTTTTCACAGAGTCTAGACTGATAATGTCATTAAAACATGGAAGGATTTCCCATTCTCTGATACATGACTTTAGCCATGTCTCTGTGATGACTTGCATGTCAGGGAAGTAGGTGCCAATCCATGGGTGTGAGTCAGCTATTTTGGTCTCTATACTTCTTGTATTTGCATGCACAAATGCACCTCATTTTTAGGTTTTGACTTGGTTGTTTGTAATTATGACTACAACTATATTATTGGTATGAGAAGGACCTGAATTAGGATGGATATATATATGAAAAATAAATATACCCCACACTAGGGACGCCATCTTTCTTCCACACTGTTGTAGTTGTTGCGACTTGCTCTGGGCCATGTGACAGCAACAGCACGTGTGATGTGCTTTTTAGTGTTGCCGGCTATTGCGACCCTTCTCTCTGACATTTTTTCATCTGAAAAAAAGTTTCATCTGAAAACAGTATAAGTATAGTATGTTATATATTAATTATACTAAACATTTTAGTGTGCTATTTAGACAAGCTTCCATTCAGGTAAGCCAGCAGCCATACCCCCAGCCTACCTCACCACTCTTTACTACTTTTATACCCTCCCTTTGTTTTCTTTTCTTTTCACTATCCAGTCCATCTCTCTCCTCCCTTTGTTCTTCCTGTCTCCTCTTAGGAACCCCATCTGTGTACACACTGACTGGCCACTAGGTGTGTCCCACTGTAGTTCTTTTACACACTTTTATCTTTCCTAGCCTTGTAACTTTCTCCGACACTCTCCCGACAGGCTTTCATCATCCTACTCACTTGCTCGGGCTCTCCTCACCCCTCTCCTCCCCACCCTACCCCAATTCCCACCGATGTTAAGCCCTCCCCCAAAAACTTTTACTCTCTCCCAGACATTACCTTTCACCTAACCCACTATCTAAAGCATCACTTAATAGTTTGCGGGGCCAAATAGTTTCAAGTTCATGCCCTCCTACATCCTCACTCATACCTACATCCCATAGTTTCATAGGAATACATGTGGCTAAAACCTACCATAAAAGATGACAATGAAAAAACCCCACACCCCACCTGTAATATATATAGACAGACTTGATTTCATCAAAAAGGGAGGAGGGTAGCAATCCTTATAAAGAGGAGCCAGTTAAGTTCACTATAGAATCATCCTAACCTCCCCCTTGGATAATAAAGCAGAAGTAATTATATCCAAAACTATCCCCATTTATGGAAAAGTGTATCCATATCCAACTTCAAAACTACTAACCACCTTCTCCAGAACCATCCTACTGTCGTCAACATGGTTCAGACCCCCTACACAGCACCTACCATTGCCTCTGTTGTCATTCACTAACTGCATTAACTACAAACGGCACAAAAAAATCTTCATTATAGATTAAGTTATTCTAAAGTGAGATATCAGTAAATATTTTCTGGTGTATTGCTGTACTGAAATAAGATTTTGAATCTTATATCAGTAATGTGCAGTTATTTAGGATTTAAAAAGAGAATGCAGAATGCTAAGTACAATGTATACAATGATGCTTATATGTGATCGGTACATTTTTTCTCTATAGATGTGACAAATAGGGCTTGATAGTTTGTAAGAAGACATAGTATTAATAGTATTTGAAAAAATATTAGAATTTAGCATGTTCTAGTAACTTTTTATAAAATGATTATTTTTACTGGATGGCATAGGAATGTATTGATGGATACTGTGATTGTATATCATATCAAAACTTTTATATGCATATGTGTAAACATGTCTACAATAATTGTTTTGAATGTTTTGATTTATGATTTAGAAATATCTAGCATGGCTCTTTCATATAATTTCCATATTAGAAATTGTGTACACAGAAATTGTGGAAAGGGGAGATTTTAAACAGATTTTTCATATATGTGTACCATTCTGCATTCCTGTCTGTGGACTTCATCCCATATCCCATTTCTCTAAATATTCTAATTCTATAGAAAGTATACCATAGGAAAATAGAAAATCAGGGACTCTGCTTCACACTTTTGGACTGTCACAATTTTTGTCCTAAAAAATACTAATGTACCCCATTCAGCACAATGGCACAAGGAAAATAAACATATGTACTATTGAAAAAATGCTAAAAGCATAGACAAGATGTGGCTAATATATATCCTGATCGATAACTAACATGAGCAATGTTGACTGTCCTTCTGGGTCATTTTTTCAATAAAACAATTGTACCATTACAGTGGGATACAATGAATATGACTAAATCCATTTATCTATATTACAGAAGAGACGTTCAGCAAATTATTGTTTCACAAAGTGTTTTTCTGACAATATTAAAGTAAAAAATGACTCCTGCAGGAAAATAGAATATGGTAAAAGATGGCTTGGTAGAACTATATTTGGTTAGGTAAGGTATTAAAAATCCCCTTGCCCTAAATACATTGGGGAGCTGAGATTCCTGTCCTCACACTCAATAGTTGTATTTTACACATGCAGAATAATATATCTGTATTGTAGAAAACTGTATGTCTGCATACACTGTTCAATATTGTTACAGATAACTGATGGTGTTTTCTGATTGCATTCATTCAGATTTATTTCACTTATTTGCCTTATGGACCAGTAACGTCACATTTTTAATGTTTCTGTTTTGTAAGTGAAATAACTTACATCATGCACTGCCTGGGTTCTTCTGGCTTTGTGAAGCCTGTTGGCATTTCATGTAGTTGCAGATAAACTGGCAGAATTGCACCCAGGATATAATTGCCTTCCATGAAGTATGCATTGGAACTGGGAAGGGACAATTTGCAGCCAGGACTGGTGACTTTGGAGCCTGAATAAGGTAGCAGTATCAAAGCAAAAACAACCCAGGCTGTCATTCCTCAGGAGAAAACTGTATCAAGAGAAGAAGAAAGACAGTAGGAGTAAATTAAATGAATGTACTACAACAGCAGGTAATGACATTTAGCTGAAAGGATTATTACTCTAGCAGGCTATCAGAAATTTAGTTTACTATGTTTATCCTACTATGGAAACCAATCTAAAATTTAAGACATAGTGATTAATATTTATCTCATTCTTACCACTCTAAAATTATAAAAAAAAAAAAAAAAAATTGCTCCAAGACTACAAACTGGAGCTTCAGATCTAGTTTGGTCTAGATCTAATTTTGGAACTGAGAGTTTTTCTGACTGAACATGTTTGCTCTGTCAGATTAGGAATGTTTATCATTCCATGTTTGTTTAAGGGTTATTCATCATTCTTTCATATACTTTTATTTGATTGTGTCCACTCTACATATGTTCTCTTTCCCTTCTGGCCTCAATTAAACTCAATTTTACATATCTCAAAAGGAAACAATAAACTATTTTCTATATTTAATACATGTAAGAAAGTCACCCAAAACTTAAAAAACAAATTACTTGGTCAATATACTTATTTCAAATATCTTTTAATTGCAAATAAAAAAGATGGATACAAAGTTAATTTCTTTAAACGTAAATGGATTTAATAATCCAAGGAAAAGATCAAATTTACTCAAATATCTCAAAGTAAACAATGCACAAGTGGTATTCTTACAAGAAACTCACTTTAAAGCTAATGATAAGTTCATATTGAACCCAGATGAATATCTAAGATTATCTAATTCCTCATATAGCAAAAAAAAAAAAAAAAACAGAGGAGTCTTAATATTATGGAGAATAAATGTCACTAATCCTCAAGTTCTATACAATTATGAAGACAAAGAAGATCTTCTATCAATAGTAATTTTAAGACTTAGTAATAGAATTTGGACTTTGGTGAACTTATATTGGTTTCCACGTATAGGAGTAGGGACAATCAAAAAATATGCAGATCTTATCAATAAAGTCTCAAAGGGTAACTTAATCTTGGGAGGAGATTTCAATTGTACTTTAGATAGTTTGGAGACTACCAAAAAAAGACGTTTTTGCATCACTTCAACAAAGAAAACACTTAAAAAATGGATAGACTATTTGCAACTGTTAGATACTTTTAATTTTAAGAATGATAATTCATTAGTTTTCTCTCATAGTAATTATAGATTTAATACAAAAACAAGATTTGATAAAGTCTTTGTATCCCAAGACTTAAAAATGAAAATATCCTATTTTTCCATAGTTCCTTGCCCCTTATCAGATCATAACTCTATTATTCTTGAAATTCAAACTGATTTTAAGAGATTGACTTTTACTAAAAGAATACCGGCCTACATCACTAAATTAAAGCATTTCAAACCATGGTTAGATTCGGTAATACAATATTTCTTAGATACAAATCATACTAGTAATACAAACATAGTCATTTTATGGGACTCCTTAAAAGCTTACATATATGATAAAATTATTTCATGGTTCAATAACAAATTAAAGGAATGGGAATCAGAATGAATTAATATTCAGAAACAAATCATAGAAATCAACACTAATGTTCTGAAAGATTCAATTACTAAAAAAAAAGAAATTGGAGAATTAAATAAGAAATATGATATTCTAACCCATAAAAACAATTTGGCTTTAGAAAACCTAGAACTAAATACCTTTTCTGTTTCCCCAAAATATATGCATAACCTAGCAGAGATTAAAAAGACAATTTACTGAAAATAATATCATAAATATAATCCATGAAGGGAAAAACAATAAAAAAGTCTCAGAAATAAGTGATATTTTAGAGGCAGTTAAAAATCAGTATACAGAACATTACAAAAAATGATTCACCTCATAACAAATCAGATCTAGGCCTGGATTCAGTTAAATTAAACAAAATACCAAAAAGTCTAAATATGGATATTCAAAAACAAATAACTCTCAAAGAAATTAATGAAAAAATTAAAGAAAGTAAAAACAACAAGGCTCCAGGCATGGATGGAATTATAATTGAAATATATAAATTATTACCAACATCTGCTATAACAATTATGCAAAAGGCACTAAATGAATCATATATATACAGGGTATAATTCCACCTTCATGTTGATATTCTTTGATTACTCCCATATTAAAGGAAAATAAAAAACCCTCTCTCTGCAGTTCATATAGACCAATCTCACTGCTTAACAACAATTATAAAATTCTAATGTTTATTCTGGTTAATAGAATGAAAAAAATCCTTGATTCATGTAATAAGTGAAGACCAAACTGGTTTTATCTATAATAGGCATACTCATGACAACATTCAAAAAAAATTAACCATAGTGGACATTTTAAATTGAGACAAACAGGAGGCCTTAATAATCACTTTAGATATTGAAAAAGCCTTTGACTCATTAAATTGGAACTATCTTTTTAAAATTTTACAAATGTATGAGTTTCCTAAACAATTCCTTATTTTTAGAAAAAACATTTATAAAGACAATCTAGCTTATGTTAAATTAGGTCCATTCACACCAGAAGCTGTTGAAATCACTAGGGGAACAAAACAAGGATGCCCCATGTCTCCAATCTTGTTTGCTTTAGCAATAGAATTATTTTCATATGCAATTTATTTTAATCCCAAAATTAAAGGCATTAATACACTTGACCAATTCAGTTCTAAAATAATGCTCTTTGCTGACGATATACTTCTTACTCTAATTAACTCAGATGATTCATTACATGAGCTAAGCATATTAATTGAAGAATTCTATCATTTGCATGTTTAAAGGTCAATAGTTCTAAGTCAAATCATTTATTGTTAAATAAAAAAAACAACACTAATACTTTTGCAGATCAGATAATTGGGAAACAGGTTTCCTCTCTAAACTACTTAGGAATTACATTATGTGAAAATTTAGAGCTTACTTTAACTACTAACTATAATAATATTGTGAACACTCGAAAGTTATTAACTGAGAAATGGAATAAATTATATTTAACATTTGAAGACATATTACAGCTAATAAAAATAATTTTACTTCCAAAAATAAATTATATTGCATTAGCAATTCTGATAATTCCCAATAAAAAAACTGTTAAAGGAGATAATTAAAATTCTCATAAACTTTCTTTGGTACCCAAAAAGAAATAGAATAGCTTTCCTAAATCATATTAGACCTTAGGAATTGGGAGGAATAAAATTTCCTGATTTAGAATCTTATTCCATTTTCAAAACAGTTATAAATTAGTTAGATCCTAAATTCCCTTCTGCTTGGAAAACTTTACATACGATTATATTCTTAAATGACAATAAGCTAATAAAAAATTGACAACTAAATGAACAAAATAATAAACTTTGGCATATTCTATGTATTAACTCGCAATATAACATTACTAAACCTGCAAACCTAAATTATATAAATTATATTTACAATATGTTTAGGAGTTTTGTAAATAATAATATTGATGTTAAGTTATGGTTACAGTTATTATTTCCATTTGGAATCACAAAAAAAACTTCAATAACATTCATATAAGTACTCTTAATGCATGGAAATCAAAAAATGTTACATGCTGGTACCAATGTATGAGAAATTTGATAGTTATGGATACAGGTCAATTATTTAACACATTTGACTTAACAAATTCAGATTGGTTAGCTCTTAGTAGCCTGCTTCCCTATGCTCACGATCTATGCAGAATGATTAATAGCACTTCTTTTAAATCCATGCCTAAACTTATATTTCTTTTACATGAAGTACTATATAACAATTTTAGTTGGAAAAATTTAACACCAAAACTATATAAAATCAATATTGTTTACAAAGCTACTCCTAATCAGAGATTTTGGAATTTTATTTTGAAAGATCATCCTTTAATGTTAACAAATAAGAATACATCTAATCTTTTACTTTCTATTAAATTAACCTCCAACACACAAGTTTGGAAATTCTTCTCGTGGAAAAATTTGCATAGAGCTTTCCATACCCCTAGCAAAATAGCCAGATTTAAAAGATCAGATGATATAACATGCAGGAGATGTTTAATAAAATGTAAAGCTGACTGGACTCATATCATGTATGATTGTTCACTTATTAAGAAATGTTGGGATGATATTGGTAAATTTTTACAAGCCATTTTCTCAGATTCTTTTAATTTGTCAAAGTTATTAATTCTTTTGAATGTAAATGAAACTATTGTTACAAAAAAAAATATCTTTATCTTCTCTGGACTATTTTGGCAGTTGCTAAGAAATGCATCACAAGAAAATGGAATTCTTCCTCCACTCCAACTGTTGAGGATTTTCTAACCTTGTTGAAAGATGTTGCATTGTTGGAAACAAGAATCAAAGAATTGAGAATCTTTCCTAGGAAATAGCTCAGCAATCCTTGGATAAAGTTCTCTCTCTTATTGAGACACTTAAAACTGACACAGCATTACCTAATTGAAGAGGTTAAAAAGTATAGCAACCTCATTTAACATGTGTAACTTTCTTAATTTGTATCATTTGATTGTCTTTCCTTTTATAGTCGATTTGAGGACATTTGTACATTTGTAAATAGTTTATTTATTATTGTGTGAAATGTAAAAGTTTATCATAGCTATTTGGAAAAAATTAATAAATCTTTTGAGTAAAATAAAAAAAAAAATAGTTTACTGATACTCAGTTTGACCAAAGTCATACACAAACATGACACTAAGGAGAGCATTTCTTTACGAATCTGTCACATTTCCATACCCACATGATTGGGATTTTGTCTGCCACACTTCCTATGATTTAACTGATGTTCACACCCCAAAGATGCATTAGTACAGAGAAAGGCTTACTTAATACTCGTAGTTTGTATTTTTTCAATGAAAACACAGTCAGATTAAGTGACTTCTTGAAGTTGTAATATATTTAGCAAGTGTGGAAAAATGCAGTCCTAACTTCATTCTATATATTTCTGTGAATACCACAGCCATTTAAAAAAACAATTTTAAGGGATTGGAAAAAAACTAAAAGGCAATAATGAATTGGCTTAGAATCCTTATATTAGAAAGAAAGACCATAAAGTGTAGACTTAATAGAAATGATTTTGATTTGCAACTGCATGAAACTTTAATAAACTAAGCATACGTATGCAAGTGGATTTTGTCAGTACTATAGGTGTGTAGATATTATTCCATTTCTCTAGTTATCTATTTGAACAAAACCTATGAAAGAGATTTCTACTTTGAAGGTAACTCTAGCAGTTATTTTTATATTGCTTAGTGTTGCTGTTGTGCAAGCTTTCACTTGTACAAAACTATACAGAGGCTTAGACTATAAATAGAAGTATGTCAGCATAAAATGTCAGAAGTGAAGTTTTACTTAGCATTTAATGTTAAATATATCCTCTCCACCTTCTAGAGAAGTGCAATGGAGAACATTCTCAATTGCAACTTTGCAGTGTGGTTTGAAAGCTACACAGTTACAGAAAGGAAGGCAATACAAAGAGTGGCGACTGCTGCAGAGAAAGTAACATGCTCCAGTCTTCCATCGATACAAAATCTTTATTCTGCAAGAAACATCCAAAAGGGCACCAAAATAATACAGGACAAAATGCATCCTGCACATGGATTGTTTAACCATCTGGCATCGGGCAGGAGATATCACAGCATCCGCTGCAGGACTATAAGATTCAGTAACAGTTTATACCCTACAGTGATTAGACTTCTGAACTCGGGCACTAGTCCCAGTGGTCTGGACACATAATAAGTCAATTTTTATTTATGCAATATATACACACATATATTCTAAGTAAGTACAATATTTATTTATTATATTCATAGTCAGTATTATTTAACTCACTGAAGTCCAATATTAAACAAATAACTTGGGCATTGCTGTATCTGTAGTGTGTTTTGTATTACTCTAAACAGAGTAGTTAATTTAACTCAGGGGAGAGTATTCCTTTTGTGTATGAGTGTTGATAAATGTCTCTGCCCTTTCTTGCATGTATTGGGAGTAGCATTATATTTGTTAGTTATGTTTATTATTCTACTTGTATGTTTTGTTTCACTTTCCTTTGTAGTCTCAAGAATTGAGCTGATGCACAAACTTTGTTTAGGCTACACGTGTGTAGTTCTAAATGACAATAAAGTTCACTTTGACTTTGACTAAATTCAGATAAATATCCAGGCTTGAATGAATTAATTAACATTAAGTAGTAGTTAACATTTTAGCCTGGATATTAGGAGGAGATATTTGTTGTATATATATATATATATATATATATATATATATATATATATATATATATATATATATATATATATATATGGATCTAGGACATTTGCTCAAAAAAGCAAGTGTCCGAATCCATATATACCGATCACAGTTTAACGAAAGCGCTTTAATTGAAAAAGCGCTTCCGTTAAACTGTGAAAAAAAAACAAAAAAAACCCCACTAATTAAATTACTATGCCCCCCACCCCCCGTCACTTAAATATTCTCACTCCAAGGTTGCACTACAGTGGAGTAAAGGAATATTCCCTTACTCGCACCACAGTGCGACTGTCGCACCACTCACACATACTCAAAATTGCTGCTTCGATGAACAGCAATTTCGGGTATGTGTGAGCGTGAATTTGACTTTCTTTGAAAGTTAAATTTGCGCAAGTGTCCGGGTTGCATATATATATATCCATCCAGCCACAAACCTATTTCCCATTTTTGCGCACAGGGTTCGGGTGTCATTTCAAGAGAGGCAATCATCTAGTGCCAAGTTTTACACCACCAGGTGGTTAACCCTGCAGCTGCTGTTCTTCTGTACCACACTGAATGCACACTGACACCTATGGCCAAATGAGGTTTGAGAATAAACCAATCTGTCCACTGACATCTTCAGGGGAGGGTCAGGTAGGAATAATAATTGGAGTTAAAATGATAGTGGAAGAAAGTTAGTGTGTAGAAGGACGGGTTATATTGGGAAAGTAGGAGGGTGGGGAGGAAATGAGGTAAGCACAAGAAGGGGCTTAACTGGTTTTGTGTGAGTATAACTGGGTAATGGATCAGCTTTTGTCCTGAACCTGCTACTGCTATGTTGCAAGCTTACGTCCGAGATGACCTGTAGGTAATTTGATGGATTGGTAAGGCTTTGATAATTGTAGTAGATCTGGAGGAGGTTGGTAGCATTTATATACTAAAATTGGTATTGTGCCAAAGGGACAGTAATTATTATTATTATTATTATTATTATTATTATTATTATTATTACAGTGTTTTTTCTTCCCTTTTTCACAAGAAGCAGTATGTGTGTGGGTTCTTTTGAGGACTTTCACTCACTGGGAGTGGTGGTTCAGAGACTCCCAGGTTTTGGGGGTTTAGCAGCAGTAGGTTGCTAGGTTTAATTAAATAAAAAACAAACAAAAAAAATGGGAAAAGACAGAGATATAATTTACCAATCTCCTGTACGTACTGTGCTTTGGGTGGTTTCTTTTTGTTACAGTCACATTTGTTGGGGAAGAAGAGAGAGCATGGGGGTAGGTCAGTTGGAATAGGTCATTTTGCATGGCTAAGGTCTCATCTCCACAGTGGAGGAACACTGAAATGAATGTTTTGTGGGTTTTTAGGCATCCATGAGTAACAGTTGCTTGCCATGTATGCTCAGTTTGACATTACCCATTATCAGGGGTTGGGGGGGATAAAGGAATCGGATGATTGGTCTGCCTTGGACTACTTTTCACAGAATGTCCAGATTTTTGACTCACATCCTTGGTCTGTTCCTCATAAAATGTGTTGTTTTGTGGGTTTTGTGTCAAATTAGTGAGGATTGATTTCACTATTTAATGACTAGCACTTGAGTCACTAACATCAAATTGGAGGCCTTGGTTAAGCCCACTGTCAACTCACTAGCCAATGTCTCTCCTTTCAATCAACATTTTATTTTGTTCTGTTACATTGCAAACTTGTTGGCATAATTAGATAATCAGTTTGCCCTCTAAAAGAAAATAAATTGCATTACAAAAAAAGCCTAATATAGACTCAAAAGGAATGTAATGCACTCAGTCCACTTCACTCTTTCCTTCCATGTCTGAAGCACAGTAGTAAACAACAAACACTGTGCACTACTGCACAAAAGGGGCTCCCTAGTATGAGCAGGTGCTGCGTCTTGTGTTGAAATTCTGCTCGAACAGATTTATTCTTATTTTTTTTTTCCAGGATTAGAAGTTGGTGCATGTGGCAGGGGTTAGGAATGAGATTGTGAAATTTTGTCTCAATTTCAGCTTTCCAGTTTCCAACAGCAGGCCCCAGGGGTGCAGCTGATGGTGTTGCCATTTAAGGTTTGGAATCTTAGGTTAACATAACCAGAAAGCTGGTGCAGCTATCTTTGGCAGTGTCTACCAGGAGAGCATATGGTAGGGCATTATATGATTTTGATAACTTTATTTCACATTTACCTAAGGATGAAGGAGTTTAGTTGTCAAGCTATTATTGGGATACGTGGCTCGGGCTTGGGGTCAAAGTAAGTTGGTGCAGTCGGTTAAGGTGGGCTTGGCAGTGATTAGTATATTTGCGCATGTGGCTTGGCTGTATGATTTCACAAAGTCCTTGATAGTGGGGCATATGGTGAGAAGATGGAGTAGAGTGGTTGGTGTGAATATGGATATACATTGACAGTTGACAAGACAGGTTTTGAAAGTTTTATTGAAGGGTTTAATTTTAATGGTTGTTGAGCCAGTGGATGATGTTTTGCTTGTCACTTTGCATTATGGATGTATTTTGGGGCATTCAGGCTGTCAGAGCTGTTAAGGGTGTTAGTTTGGAGAGATGTTATGCTTTTTCCAGTGCCAGTGGACATTTGGTTATGTAGGTCTAAAATAGATCAGTTAGGGAAGAGCACTCAGATAGCTCTTGGCAAAGACAGGAGTTATGGGCTTTGTTCAGTGGGTTGGGCTATGGAATTGAAGCGGGTTCATGGTGGGAGCACACAGGACTTGGTTTTTATGTGATGGGGCACTGGGATTTCAATGACAGGGATCAAGTTTGATTCAGAAAGGATAGAGTACACCTGAAATGATTTTGATCTGGACCACTTTAATATACACTTAGGTTTTCTGGAGGGCTTGGTCAAGGTTTTGGAGTGTAAGAGAGGGGAACAGAATGTGTCAGGCTGGTTTGGGGAGAAGATGGGTAGGCTTGTCCCTCTTCTGTTCCTCCTCTAGTGTTGGATGTTTAATTCAATGAGTTGGGGAATGAAAGTGAGCAATAGGACACTACTTGATAAGTAAAAGTAAGCAGGTGATGGTGAGAATGCTGCTTGATAAATAAAAGTGAGTAAGTGAGTGAGTGGAGGTGAGGACGCTGGTTATTTGGATAGGGTGAGTAGGGATATGCTGCCCTATTAAATGGTTATATGGATGTTCATGCTGTGATCAGTAAATTAAAATATTGTTCAATAAATTTATATTTATTAAACTTTAATAAATGTTGTCAAATTTCATTTGGTGTGGTATATTTACTGTAGGGCACTGGGACAAATGAGGTTTGGGATCATAACCAAGTTGTCCAGGGACATCTCTGGGGTAGGGTCTGGTAGGAATAGTAATGGGAGTTATGGTGGTAGTGGAAGAAAGTTAGTCTGGTGGGTATGGAAGGGTAAAACTGGAAAAGGAGGAGGGCTTGGAGGAAATGTGGTAAGTGCAAGGAGGGGCTTAACTGGTTTTGTGTGAGTGTAACTGGGTAAGGGATCAGATTTTGGCTTGAACTTGGTACCTACCCTCCCTCCCTCTTTTAGGAACATTGAGGATTGTGTGGTTATTTTATAGTTTCAGTGTTTAGGCAGAGAAGAGCAGCAGGTTTGTCCATCATCTAGTCCCCTCTGGTGTCAGATATCTAATTCAGTGAGTTGGGGAATGAAAGTGAGTGATGGGATGTTGCTTGATAAGTAAAAGTAAGTGAGGGAGGTGAGGACGCTTTTTCTTTAGTTAGGGTGATTGGAGATATGCTGCTCTAGCAAACGTTTACATGGATGTTCATACTGTGATCAATACATTCAAATATCGTTCAATAAAGTTATGTTTATGGAAGTTTAATAAAGGATGTCAAATATAATTTGGTGTGGTGTATTTTTTGAAAGGACCGGGACAATTTACAATGCCAAATCCACCTACTGTATGTTAATAGTTTCATAGATTCATAGGTGTGTACTAGGCTAATGGCCCTGGAGCCTTTACAAGCCTAGCCCAAAGAAGTGCCCTGACATTGTGCCACTAGACATTAGTTCCCAGTGCCTCTATCAAGTAGAGTCACTGGAGAGATCCCCAGGGTGAACTTTCTATTTCCCATCCATTCATCAAGATTTCTCTTGAAGAGGGCCAGTGAGGTGCTCTGCTTGACATGTATGGGAAGTCTATTCCAGAGCATGGGGAGTCTCTGAGTTATGAACCTGATTGTGGTAATGAGGTTGAGGTCTCTGGAACATGTGGTGCGGAGGGATTGGGACTTCTTTAGATGTAGCATTTCTAACAGAGCTGGGTCAGACATGGCTTTGTAAGTCAAGCAGAGATTGCCTCTTAGTAAATGATACGAGACAGAATAGCTGGAGCTTTTTGAGTCTATCCATGTAGGACATGTGTTTAAGGCCTAGGATCCTCTTCATGAGGTACTTTTCTGGCCATTCCAGCTGTTGCATGTGTCTAGTGAGGTACATGCCACATGGGGCATTATACTCAATGATTGGCCTAATGAAGGAAGAGTAGAGAGACATGATGACCTCTTTCTTCCTGGATGCAAAACCCTTGATAATGAGATGTGCCACACAGAAGGACTTTCTGACCACAGTGGCAATGTAGTGGTCAAAGAAGAGGTTGCAATGGTTTTAACATCAGTCAATGGTCTCAGTGAGGCCTTTCTGTAGGATGTCTACATCACTTGGTGAGTTAATAATGGCTCCCAGCTTGCAGTCATCTGTGAACTTGGTCAGCCAGAGTCCTGTGTTGCCCTGGACTTCTGAGAAGTACATGCGAAACCGGAGATGACCCATGACCGATTCCTGTAGGACTCCACTCATGACTGATCAACAGTCTGACTTGGAGTCCGCTACTTTCACATCTGTGAGCCAATCTGCAACCCACCTAGTGATATAGGAGTTGATGCCTAGTTTGGTGAGTTTATCAATAATTCCTGAGTGGGGAATGGTATCAAAGGCCTTGGCCAGATCGAGGTAGTCTGTGTGAACTTCCTTGATCTCATCAACAGCTCTGGTGACTGACTCAGAGAAGTCAACTAGGTTGAGCAGGCATGATTTACCTTTTACAAAACCAAATTGTGTGGGATCTAGAGTTTGGAGATTCCCTTTATAGTTGTTAGTTAGGTCCATGATGATGTGCTCCATAGCATTACATATTAGACTTATCAAGCTAATGGGGTAATAATTCCCAGGGTCTGTAGTCACTCCATCTTTATGGAGAGGAATGACTGTAGCAGTGCACCATTCAGTAGGGACAAATCCTGAGGTGAGGCTGTGATTGAACAGGACACACAGATGTGGTGCCAGTTCACGTTTTAATTCATGTAGAACACATCCAGGGATATTGTTCTTGGCCTTGGATAATGCAGCTTTAACCTGTGCTGCAGTAATGCTGTATGCCTGATGTTTCTCCGGTATTGTGAATGACATTTAAGGGAGGAGAGAGAGTTAAAGTTGGCACTGAATCTGTTGGCCAGTATGTTGGCAATATCTGTTTGCTCAGTATAGGAGATACCATTGTACAGTAACTCAGAGCAAACCTTAGTATTGCTGTGGAGATTTCTGATAAAACTAAAGAAGGCTTTGAGGTTGCTTTTAGCGTCTGCCACAATTCTGCTTTCATAACTGGCTTTAGAAGTTTTGATGAGGGATCTCAACTTTTTGTTGAGGCTAATAAGGGAGTTTTTCCAGTCTTGGGACTTCACATTTTTCTGCAACAGTTTCTTCCTTCTATTGTAGAGTTTATTAATGGTAGGGGACCACCAGATTGGCTTCCTATTTTTGGAGGAAAGCATCTTGGTTCTGTTATGTATGGCTAGTTCCATGCATTTATGTACATGTTTGTACAGTGTATTGGTGTATGATTTGGCAGTCATGCATCTATTTTCCATTGACATGGGTACCATGAAGTTAGCCACCTCCGTTTTTAGGAGGCCAAAGTCAGCTTTGGAGAAGTTTTTCATGGTGGTTACCTTTGTGGGGGGTGTGGGTGAGATGTGGATTTCCATGGTGACTAGTTTGAGGTTGGATCTAACCAGTGAGGAACTGACTATTGGTGTAGAGCAACGGTTGCCCATGTTAATAATAACCAGGTCAAGGATGTTGATTCCTCTAGTGGTGGTAAGAATGAGCTGGTCTTGGGCATTGGAACTGATGAATTCCAAGAAGTGTTGAACCAGTGTATTGGTGCATGAATAGTTTTCCCAGTTGATGGAGGGGTAGTTGAAGTCACCTAGTATGAAAGCATTGGGTTGAACTCTAATAGTTTCCACGGTGCTTAGGAATGTGGATTGAGAGTCTTGGGACATGGTTGGGGACCTATAGCGGGCTATGACCTGAATTGCCGTCTTACCCAATGTTAGTTGTACCTGAAATATCTCAGATGCATTATGCTGGGCTACTAGTCTGGAGGTGTGCATATCCTTTATGAATATGGAGACACCACCGCCTTTGGAGCTTCAGTTCATGTTCCGGGGCTGAAAGATGTGGAATGAGTTATAGCCTCGTAGTGCAGGGGTGCTTTCTGCTCCTTTAAACCAGGTAGCCATTACAGCATAAATGTCGATATTGTCCATTTTGAGGAGTGCTTCGCATAAGTGCATCTTGAGATTTAGACTTCTAGCATTGAGCAGCATGACCCTCAGATTGCATTTATTTATAGTTGTTACAGTGGTAATTTTGTCTTTGGAACATTGTGTAAAAAAATCAATGTCTTTGGAAAGTGGGAGGAAACCAAAACACCTGAAGGAAACCCACATGAACACAGGAAAAACTTGCAGACTCTGCACTGTAGATACACCAGCTGACAATCAAACCACAGAACCTCTTGTTTGAGATGACATGCACACACACACACACACACACACACACACACACACACACACACACACACACACACACACGTATTTATATCTATATATATATAAATATATATATATATATATATATATATATATATATATATATATATATATACACGTATTTGTGTTGTTTTGTTTTTAAACAGCTATTACACTGTTCATATACCTATTTACATATTTTCTTGTCCTGAGTCACATGGTATTTCCTGTATTTGTCTTGCAAAGATTTGTGTATAGTTCATTTTTAATGCTGGATTGGAAGTGCTTAACTTTAAGCTAATTTCTTTCTAAGTATTTTATGGTGCATTTTTATACTCTGCTTGATTGTAAAATTTTCTCTACATATTACATTATTTGATTTGACGTCTACATTATTAGAAGGATAACATTTAACATTACCTTCTTAAGAAGCTAAAAGAATATCTTTGTCAGTGCCCATTATTCAACTATGAGGAAGTATTTCAACCATGGTTTACATATGGAATACTAGCCCACACCCCCACAAGCATATTGAACATTAAAGTGTGCTTCAGACAGCAGTTGATTAGATGATTAGTTGATTAGATGCATATAAAGCTTTGATCTGTTTTTCATCTGTAATTAAGGAATCATTTTTATATGAAAATAACCTAAGTTCTCTGTCACATAAAAAAGTTGGTTTTCAAGAGCTAATATATCGTCTTTTACACTTGTTCAAGGTCATGGTAATGTTTATGAGAATATCTCTTGCATAGAAGTTCTTTTGACTAAATGCTCATATGTTTGATCAAATAAATTGAACTTTTATTTCATCAAACATTAGATTTACTCAGTGTTTAGTATTATGAATGTTTTTTTCTCCCAAAAGAGGAAAGTTGGTGATTATATGGTATGGATTTTCTGTCTGAGTGTTAACAGGTTACTGTAAGGTTTAGGGGTATGCCATGAATGTCCATGTGTGTATGTGTGTGGGTGGCTAGTATCTGAGCCTGTTTTGTGCAGTATTGCTGTTAGTAAAATGTTTGTTGATGGGTAAACTGCAGTGTTAGGGGCATGGATAAGATTAGGGTTAAGGTTAGCACATAAGAGTAAAGTTATATTTGAATTAGAGAAACAGAAAATGTGGTTGCATTAAACAAACAATGTGCTTGCATTAAAGAAACTATCTGCCTTGTAAAATCTTATTCATTAAAAAGCTGAGGATTAACTTCCACACTGAAGTGGACATTATTATAGTGACAAAGATAAGTTTAAGTTGAATTAAAGAAAGGTAAGAAAATGCTTTTGGTTTTGAATGTTATATGAGATTAAGGGTGGTATTCATAGTCATTAAAGGAATGTGTAAAGGCTATCTGTGCTGTCTATGAATGAGTATAGCAAAGTCATGTTTCATAGAAGCCGCATGGGATGCCTTCAAATGAGCATAAAGAAATTAAGTGATAATGAGATGTAAATGAGAAAAAATGTAAAATGACTTATGGTAAGGAAGCAGTCTCATGCCTACTTGCAATTCATGTTGAATCCTTCATGTTTCCCCATCAACAAATTTGTTATAAAAGGTAGAAATGGTCTTTATAATCTACTTTGCAATCCGTGTTGATGTTATCACTTGCTAGTAGCCTTGTTATTTCTCTGTATGAGCTGCTTATATTGGCCAAGCCAAAGCCGCTTGTACCTAGCGGTTCTTGGCTGCCAAGAAGGTGGAGATAAAGACAGAGGATAACCTATTATAATTTATGGATCTTATTGAATATGTATGGCCCTGCACTGGGGAGATGTGAGGACTTCATCTCCTTGTTAATACAGAGGGATGTATAGGTCTCACTATACTTGGCATGGGGACCTTCCAAAGAGAGTCTGGGGACATGTTTGGTATGTCAGTGGCTTGTGCCTCAAGAATACTCTGGCAGAACATGAATGTAGTCTTGATACATATGAATTTGTACATCTGTTTCCCAGTGTCACCTCAGGACCAAGCCCAGACTACACCTATTTTTTTTTGGGGGGTGGCATGTTTCTCTGACGTACTTGGTGTGATAGATTGCAGTCATGTTGTTATTACAGCCTCATCAGGTCCATGGGGGAGAAGAACTGCTGTGAATCCATTAACATCCATGTAGTGTGGGAGGCATGGGCATATATTACCAACATCTCTGTCCAGCATCCTGGCAGTGCTCATGATTCCCATTCCCATATCTGCACACTGGCTCACTCTACTGTCTCTTCATGCAGGGAAGGGTGACATCTGATCATGTTGCTGATCAGTAAAGAATATTTTTTTCTTTTATTCTATTTTAAGTAGTTTTTTGTGGTAAAATGTATTACTGAATAATAAACCACGTTTTCTTGGTTTTGCCCCCACCTCATCTTTTTTTTTTTCTTCTTTTCAGGTGATGCTGAATATCCACTAGAGCTAGTGGTCACGACAACAGAAATCCAAGAGGAGCTGCAGAAGAGAACTGCAATACAGCCTTGTCCCAGACCTGTATTGTCATTGAGAAGATATTTGACCTATAGAAGAGTCATTTCAGGTGCCTTCATTTCAGGTGCCTGGATGAGTTTATGGGTGCCCTTCAGTATTACACAGCTCTGCATGCAGGATGTTTACCACATTTGGCATTCTGTATAACATGATCATGCACTGGTCTGCTGGTGAAGTGACCCATGCTGTCACTGCAGCTCCCAGATCAAGTCCTACTATGACTAATTGTGACCAATCATCAGCAGTAGCAAGGGGCCCTATACAGCAGGCTCATGCATGGCATATATCTGTGCAGGGAGAGAGGCAGTGCCTTGTCTAGAACTATGGACCATGACATTCAGGTTAGTGTTTTCTTTCTTGTAAAAGTGCATAGAGTGTTACTGATACATGCAGTGATGTCTGTGAGCTATGCTGTTTGGTCTAGTGCTACTGTTCATCTGACATTCCTTCTCATCGCTAAATGATTTTTTTTTTTTAATTTCATAAAGGGTACTCTTATTATTGTTGGCAAAAGTCATGCCTGAGTTCTTACTAACTTCTGTTTAGTGATGTTGTAAGTCATCATATAAGGAATAATCACATTTTAACTGTTTTGCACAATAAATTCTGATGAGGTAGTGTGCCTAGGTATGCATATACTAAATGTCCTGAAGTGGTATAATTAGTAAGAAATTACACTTCAGTGTTTAACATAAGGTCATGCCTTACAATTGAATGAAAATGTTTCATAATGATTTTATATTATGCAATGTTTCCTCAGTTTGAACCATGTTCATTGCTGAGGTTCTGCACATTAGATTATTTCATTTTGCCATACACAATAATTTATGGCCTCAGAGAAAAAAAAAATCATAATTTGTGCAGTGGTGATGGGGAAGTGGCATCAGTGTTTGTTTACATGGCAGGATACTCATTTTAATCTTAATTTTCTTATTAGTGGTTCCCTGAATAGTCGTGTATTACTGCTATTAAGTTGTAGGTAATTGCAAGCTGTAACAATGGCAATGCATAGAGGATTAATGGTGTTAATCACCACAATCTTATGGTACACCACTTTCTTTTCACAGTTCCATGAGTTTTTAAGCTGTGCTATTAGATGAATAAAATGCATACAGCTAAAAAGTATCCACAGTCCCACCTCCTCTTACTTTTTTGTTTAATAAGTAATTCCCTTTTGAGTTAAAAATTGTTGTGTGTTTGAAGGTCAAATGGTAAGTGACACAAATGGCATACTTGGATCACAGTAGGTCAAGGTCATAAGTTTCATATACAAGAAGGATTGTAATGAAAGGTGGATGGTGTTTTGGTCTAATGTGTTGATGTACTTGAAGGGAGTGATTCTACAGACACTGACCTGGCACTGCTGTGGTTCTGGACCTGGGACCTTGAATAAGAGGTTTTGCTAGTTGTAGATAAATGCTGATGTAGCCTGCCAAAAATAAGTTGCAGTTACACCTGACCAATTGCATAACTTTCTTGAGAAACACTTGGTGTGTCATGTGATCTGCCCCTACTATGTTCAGAGAGTATCCAATCCTCTTTCCCTTCCAAGATTGGCTCTTACTTGTTTCTGGTTAGTCCTAACTAGTGTATGAATAGATGCGGCCATGGATGCTAGGTGTGATAATATCCCTGCTCTGTGCCATTTCTGTGATGGGTGGGAAATCCTCATGTACACCCTAGAAGACTCTGAGTATGTTAAGTTGCCTCTCTGAAGCGTGCTCTGAGCACTAACAATATAAGGGCACATTTGCTCCTGGGAAGCCAGTGCTTTCCAGGTTTCCGGGGTAGCTGTAACAAATTTCTGTGCTTGAGTCTCCATTGTAAAGGTGTCACTGTGGACAGTATTATTCTGCATTTCTGCCATCATCCAAAAAATGTTCATCTGGATCTGGATATACTGGTTTGCAGGTGCAAGGGTTCTCTCTCTGCACAATTGTGCATGTAATGTCAGCATGTGCTTGAGGCACTGTGAGGCACTGTCTCTTCCTGCAGAGTTACTAACATGTGGGGTGTGGTATCCAGCCATTAAAATTAGAAGCTATATGAGACATTCATCAGGCTGAGGCTGTCTCAATAATATAACTATGTTATTATCATCATTATCTTCAATGGTCATTCTGCTGCTTCATTACCTTTAATGATCATTCTGCTGCTGACCTGCTCTACATTTATTGCTATACTAGAACTCTTTGATTCCACTGCTGATTCTGAAAAAAAAATTTAAATATTCCAGTAATGAAGGGAGAATATAGTACTGTGTGCTTAGTAAGGAGGTGTGGTGAGACTTATTATGTACGCTGACTTCATTGTCATTCTTTACAGATGTGGAAGGTTCAGCTGATAATAACTGCCATGTGTTTAATGTCATCATTCCATGTCAGCATTCAGTTGTCTATAAACCAACCTTCCTGCTGCTGCTGCAGATATTAATAGTAACCAGTGTCCATGCCACATCTAATTATTCAAGTAACAACATCTTCTTTGTCAGTCATGGAGAGGTGGCATCTGTGTTCAAAGAATAGGTATAGGAGGCCCCAGACTATTGGTACAGGCAATTGCATTCTGCCTTACTTGGCTGTATTACATCCTGTCATACCATTTGCCCTTTTCTTGCACTATGTTATTGTGCAGTTACTTCCAGTTACTGCATTAATGTCCATTACAAATTGATTCCAGGCTTTTGCTCTCTCATCTTGTTTGCGTCTTTCTTTACCAAACAGATGCCAAATGTCCTAAGGACTGCAATGTAGATGTGGTTTTCCTCATAGCTGAAATTATGCTTTCTCTGCCTTGATCCCTTGCATTGCAGCGTTTACTACACCTAAAAATATACCACAGTTATACACTAAAAACATCTGATGCAATCTTCAGTCAAACAACATAACAATCAGAACATACCTGCCAAAAAAAGTTAGGTGACACAACTGTCATAATTACATACAAATGCAGAGTCTCAGTCCTGCTAAGTAAGGTTACACTGAAGTAATGTTTGCACTATCCTGAATACATTCACATTATTAATGTAAGCAGTTTATGTGATCTATCATTGTATTCGTAATACTGTCATTTTACCTTCATCAGTGATACTTGAGAAATCTCCAAGTAAAGGCACATGTAAGTTGAGCCAAAAAAACATCCTTGCTAACTTCAGTACTTCACAATTAAATCATTGCATTTCTACCATGTAAACACATTTACTAAATTACACCAAATTAAATTATTTTCTCAGTGATAATTAATCATTTCTGCTGCTGCTAAAACAATTTTCCATTTAAAAATGCCAGCTTTAATAGTATTCACTAAAGCCATTGAGCTATGCCCATCATATGATTATAACAAAGCATTACTTGAAGTGAGCTATATGACATATCACTTGAAACTGTTTTATAGTAGTTTGCAATATTCCTATTTTTTTCTTACATTAAAAATTCCACAGTTTCTAAAGTCATTTGCCACCTAACAAGAGTGACCACAAGTTAATACGGCAGAGTTAAACTTATTCACATAAGGGTCATTTAGTCATTTTGCTAGCAAATTAGGCTTTTCTACATCTATATTTATGAATCACTGTAATTTACAATTGTATATGTAAATAGTTCTTGTCTACTTGAGAAAATAGTCTCAGGCTCACATGAACATGCTGGGGATAGTGGCAGAGTCTGCAGCACTCCTCAACATTCCCCAGCATGCAGGAACTCATGGATAGCCTCAGTTATGCTCAAAGCTGAATATGTTTAGAAAAGGCAACATGGAGTCATATGCATGTGAGTTTGTGCAACCATGAAGTATAATGCCTGCCTATCATATGTCATCTGGCAAATCTTATCAACTCAAAGCTCTCGTCATTTACAAAGAATTGGTAGTCACACACACAGGAGTATATATTTCTGCAAAAATCATCCCATCCAAAAGAAAAAAAAAAAACAAAACAAATAAAAACAATACTGCTACTGCTATACAGCACGAGATATGTATAAATGACATTCAGGTGTCCTTGTCAGTTATAACATTACCTAGTCTAATGCCCCTGCCTGATAACTGGGTTGATTTAGGGTGATCCCACACCCAGAGGGAGTAGTTCTAAGCCTATGAACCACAGTCCTATTCATATTCCCTTCATTCTGCTACTGCACTTTGAATGATGGCAGCACCTGTAAAGGCATGATGATGATCTCATAACTGGTCAGATAAAGAGTCCAAAATAATGCTCTACCTTCTGAGTGATTTATACCTGGATAAAATGCATGCCTTTTTGCGGGGATTGAGTTGAGAGAAAAAATAAAACAGCTAGCAGGTGTTGGGTGAGTACCTGTCATCCATGACAGGGATCACCCACTCTGGCCAGATATGCTGTCACAGATATGGTGACCTTTAGAAGTATAAGCCCAACTACACCAACTAGATTGACCTAGGCAGTGGCAAGAAGGTCAGAGAACTACAGTATGATTTTTTTTAAATGTTTAGTCATATTAAATATGTCTTTAAAAATATACTAAAAGTTTGCATAATTAAAGTATGTATATACTATATATATAAATGTATAACTGCAAATGTGTACCTGTAATGTTATTGTATATTATGCAAGAGAAGACATAAACATATCTGGAGACAGAACTGTAGCTTTATACAAATGAATTGAATATAATTGTATAAATACAAATATTCATAAACAAGTATGTACATATGCATACATGTCTATAAAATGCAGATATAATTCTACTTGGGTGTACTTATAACTACTTTTTTGTGCATATAAATGTATTTATACACAAAAAAAAGAAAAAAAAATTGCATTGCCATATAATTTCATTCACGGTATGGCATTACTTTAGTAAGTAATTAGAGTTCATGCAGAGATTTTTTTGCAAACGAAGGATTTTTTTTGTGTAATCCAAAAATATTTATTGATATAGTAGTTGTATAACACTGTCATTTCTGCTACGGTATTAAATATTCATACAAGATGGATGAACTGAGGAACCACCATTGCCAGATCCAGCCCTAGGCAACATAGACAGTCACCTAGGGCCCTGTGGTTGGGGGGGGGCACTCTGGCCAGCAGGTTTTAACATAATAAAACTAACTAACTGGATAAATAAATAAATAAATAAATAAATAAATAAATAAATAAATAAATAAGTAAATGAAAAAATACTTCTTGACACCAAGGTGGCAGCGTCTTCTCCTTTTAAGGTGAACCATGTGTGCACTGCACGTATGCCAATGCCGATATAAACACATTCCACACGTGTGTGCAGAATTTGAACTACCTGTTTCATTTATAGAGAAGGAAAAAGTGTGCATATATATCTAATTTAAACTAGCTGTTCCATTTATATATATGAGAGAATGTGAGTATATGCATGTGTACATAATTTAAACTAGCCATTCTGTTTGAATGATAAAGTGTGTACGCGTATTGCTGTATAAGAGATAATGTGCTATGTGAGAGAGTAGGTGTGTGCATGTGTGTGCATTGTTGTGTGAGAGCAGAGAGAAGGTAGGTGTGTGTGTGTGTGTGTGTGTGTGTGTGTGTGTGTGTGTGTGTGTGTGTGTGTGTGTGTGTGTGTATGTGTGCGTGTGTGTTTAACATACCTCTGAACTGTCCAGATTTAGCCTTATAGTTTGGTATGTTTCTCATAAGATTTATGTTTTTTCTGACAACTCACAGACAATTGAAGACACTAAAGAATGATGTGTACATGAGTTTCAGACTTCATATCTTTCAGAAAATGTATGCTACCACAAATCCTGTTATTCTGACAACTTTCTAAGTTAAAAAGTGCAATATTTAAAATCTATTCCTATTTTTGGGCCATTATATCCCCATTATTTTAGGATTTGTCCAGATTTCTTGCACTAAGAAGTTTAGAAGCATTGGCATGCATACCTCTCAGATGTCCAGATTTCTGCAGAATTTCCAGATGTTTGTTCTTTTGAATATCAGACTTAATTTCATTCTGAAAATGCATGCTAGCACAAAACCTATTATTCTAACAACTTTCTGTGTCAAAAAGATCAATATTTAAAAGCTATTCCTATTTATAGGCCATTGTATCCCAGTATTTTAGGCTTTGTCCAGATCTCTTGTTCTAAGAGGTTGAAAGGTATGGAAGTACGGTATGTAATGTCCCAGTTCTGGGGGGCAGGTTAGCCTATTAACTTGATCACGCTTGACCTGTAACTTGGTTACAGCAGACAAAAGCCTGAATCATCTACACCAGCTATCAGACTGCTGAAGGAATTGTGAACTTCTGTGGAGACAAGAGTCACTTGTAGTCTATTGGTCGTTTTGGGCCAGTTCCTAGCTTCTTTCAGCCCCCTGATATAAAACACGCTAAACGCGCATTTTTTAGCTTGTACCTACTCAGCACAGATCCTCGTGGTGGCCAGCAGAGTAATCCAAGCTTCAGAGAGCTAAAAAAGCGACTTACTGATTCTTTGCCTAATTTGGAAGAGAGGAAGTTCCCTTGCTTACCAGTGAGAGTGGGAAGCATTGAGCTGCCTGTTGGTCCAGTTTTGTGAGGTTTCAGCCAGTAACTTGTAGTCTATTGGTTGTTTTGGGCCAGTTCCTAGCTTCTTTCAGCCCCCTGATATAAAACACGCTAAACGCGTAAGCAGGTTTAAACTATTCGGGCTACCTAAAGTCCACTCTTCAAATTTTCCCTTAAAACTACCTTCCTCGAACTATACTACTGATCTAATCAACATATCCTATAACTAAAAAGATCATCTCTACCTGTCTCTGAGTAGACTATTCTTTATCTGTTAAACCTAGCACTTGCTCCTACAGTACTTATCACCTTGATACAGCACTCTTGTTATAGATAGTACCCCAAAAAGGCAAACCCCATTTCTCGGACACCCACATCCCCCGGAATCTCTTTTAAAGTTTTTTTGTCTATTCCTTCTAGCATGTCGAGGGATTAGTTGCTAGTGTCCTCTCCTGCTCAGCTGGTGAACCTGGGAATATTGAGGCAATGTTACAATTGCCTCATGTACACAGACAACCCTCTCCTCCTCCCACAAAACACAAATACATGCAAGAGATGCAACTACCCGACATTTGCAGCAGCTGGAGAGGCCACAAAAGTTCCTCACCAAAAGGATAAAGGGTCTCAAAAATCTGTCCTATGCTGCCCGACTGAAAGAACTTCAGCTCTATTCAGTCGCCACCGCTGCTCAGAGGTGACCTGTGCCTGACATACAAGGCCATGTCAAACCCAGATTTGATGAATATGCTTCACCTCAAAAAATCTAGATCTGTCAGAGCCACAAGGGCGGGAGACTTAAACCTCGACACGGCTATTAATAGGATGTGCTGGAGGGATAGATTCATCACCCAAAGACTCCCTATGCTGTGGAACAAAATCCCGGTATATGTGAGGCAGAGCACCTCGCTGGCCTTGTTCAAGAAAAATCTTGACCAATGGATGGGAGATCGCAGATATACCCCAGGGATTACCTCAGTGTCACTGCTCGACAGAGGCACAGCAAAATAATGGGTATAGTTCCCCATACTAAAGGGGTGGCGTAAGCCACAAAACTATGGGCTAGGCTTGTAAATGCCCTCGGGCAGATAGCCTAGTATAAACCTATGAACCTATGAACCTATACCACATACCAGACTGCTGATAGAATTGTGAGTTTGAGTCTTAGTACATTTTCAGGGAATTATGAGTTTTGGTACTTTTTCAAGGGATTATGAGTTTCAGTGCATTTTCCTGGAATTGTTGGTTTCAAGGGAAGAGAGGTTTACTGTTGCTCATGCTAAGTCTGTTTTCAATGTGCAGCTAATGTTTTATGCTTTTGTAGCAAATGGCAGTCACTGTTTGTGCTGTAGAATTTGAAAGCTGGCAGTCACTGTTTGTTCTGTAGAGTTTGAAAGCAATGTTAGTAGCATAATTGTCTTTTGTGAAGAAGGCTGTAGATTCTACTCCCACACAATGTATATGGAGAAATGATATTGCAGTGCCCTTTCAATTGATAATTATTTGATGCATTTTAAGGGGGAATAAGGATTCTGCACTCCTGAGTGTGTCCTCCTTTGTATGAGATCCCTTGTAACTATGAAGTTGTTGTCAGTCATTCCCATTTGCAATATTACCAGCTTACCAATTTTTTTTAATGTAACATAGGCAACTAATTCTTCAAGGGCAACAGACACTGAATCTGTAGATGAAACACTGAAATGTAAGATTGCTTGCCAGTAGCAATCTCCCCATTAATTACAGATCTATTTAATGTGGAATTATTCAGATAACTTTTACTTCTGCAGAGATTGTGTTTAGTAACTGATATTGGTGGATTGTAATGACAGAAATGTGTGTGGCCTTTTATGGTTGAAATATTTTGAAATGGATTATTTTGAATTATTGGTTCATACTTTTCATTTCATTGCTTATTGAAGAATGTTCAAAACTACAAATTTTAAAATACATTCTAACAAGAGGTGCTGTATTATACAAGGGATACAATTTAATACAAGCAGGGAGGTGAATCAAAGAACACATGCATGCAAGCATTGCCCTACAAATGTGTCCAAGGAGCTTATGGTTTGAGAACAGTCAAAAGGTAAACTTAATTCTCCACTGGCCGGATGCATTTTCATTGAATTTTGCTTTTAATGCCATTTCAATGAATGTGAGTTTCAAGAGCAGAGAAATTTACTGCTCATGCTAAGTCTATTTTCATTGTGAGACTGTATTGTTTGTTTAGTAAATGGCTATCAGTGTTTGTGCTATTTTATTTTAATATCTGTAATCACTGTAGAAGTAATTAAGAAAACAGTATGCACACTGACAAGTTTGAACAGTATTTATGGTAAATGGGGAGAAATAGCCAAGTAATTGAACACTGGAATGGTGTGACAGGGGAGTAGAGGGTTGCTGCAGGAGGGGCCCCAATCTATTACCCTGCCTAATGCCCCATTTGACCATGTTCTGGCTATGGGCACCAAGCCATAGTCAGAGTGGAGGTGGGGTACAGGGGTGGAGTTTGTAGTTTCAAATGAATTATGAGCACATAGTTTAGTGAGAAATTATCAGATGAATTACTTCTGTACACATTTTAAGCCATCCCTTTATATGCTTAAAATTGTTAGGCAGAAAACTATCAAAGCACAAATTGTTTTTCTGAAGTATATGTACTGCATCCATCTGTAATGGTATTATGTTTTGTTTAATAAAGTTCAATTAAAAAAAAGGAGAAAGTTCCTTGAATTGCTGCATTTTTGTGTGTGTGAGAACAGCTTATGCTTCTGACTGATCAAAATTCAGACTTTTACATGAAACTTCAATTTAGGCATGCAAACAATAACAATTTAAAGTAGATCCTAGACTGAAATTGCATAGAAAACTTCCAGACAGCATCCTTCCCCCAAACAGACATGCTGTGCACATACATAGAAGTGTAACAATTTGAAGGAAGATGCACTCCCCCTATTTCTAACTTGCATTAATGAAATATTGGCATTTCACCATTTCATTTCTCCAAGTTTTTAGGTGTCTAATACCGTGATGGGAATGGACCCCATTATTAAGTCAAGGTATGATTAAAGTTCATGAAATTAATATTGTTTCAGTCTTTGATGTGAGCCATTGTGCTCTTTGCAGCACCTGCAATGTGCTCAGAACTAACTCCTGCAACAGTCTCTTTTATGAGACCCATTGCTCCTACTACTACTAGAGTTGTCTCCACATCTTTCTTCCATATCACCCTTGTTTCTGCCTGCAAATCCAGTTATTTTATGACTTTATGTCTCTCTATATGCAAGACATCACTGGGTGCAGCAATATCAATGATCAGTGCTACTTTTGTCTTTTCATGGACTTCTATATCTGTTTTTCTCACATCTCTTTTTTGAACTGTTGGTAATGGGTGATCCCATGTGATATAAACATCATAATTTTCTATAATGCTTTGTGACTGATGTTTGCAATGCTTCTTAGCTTCTTCAGTATTGTAATGTTTGCATAACCCCCAGTGCAACCATCTTGCCACATTACTTTTTCTTTCAGTACACAGGACCTCTGCCATTACTTTATCACATCCATCAACAAGAAGCATGACTGTTTCCAATTCTCCTTTATAAAACCTGCATTTATTTGTTTCTCCCACTTAGACAATGGACTTTGTAAATTAACATGATTGTATTCCACTATCCTGGGACACCAATATTAACTTTTCATCATTTGATTTAAAGTCACATTTTCTTAATTATCCCTGCATCATATTCTGATTGATGTGAGGCTGTTCCAGGAGTTTTCTGTACTTGCAGGTATATATTTATACCTTTTCCACATTTCCTGCCTTCTCATCTGATCCCTTCGCCTTACATTCTTTCTTTTGTATTTGCTACATGTAGTTGCTACCTGTTTTTTTTTATCCACTTCTGGATTGATTTCCACTCCTGCTTGACACCGACATGCTTCAGCAAACCTAAGCAGGGAAATCATCTTAGACTTGTTCTCATGATTTAAAACCTTCACTTTGTTTGGATCTGGTGAGATCAGCAGATATGCATGCAGTCCTGCAAATGCAGACCTATACATGTAATCATTTTCGAGGAGAGTCATAATTCCTTCAGAATGGGAATATATAAACATTAAGCACTGATTTTTATAAATCATTTGATAAGTGCAAAGCATTTCTCTTGTTTTGCTTTGTGACTGATCCAATATCTTTTGGGGCCAACCGATCATCCCAAACTGTAAGTTAGAATAGGAAAAGCAAATTGGTTTATTGCTTGAACTTTGTTTCTAGAGGCCAGGGGTTTTCAGTATTAATTTTAGTCTTCCAACCTATTCCTTACTAAGTTTTATTCACCTCTGTTTATGTTTTAATCTCAGTCCATCATCAATTCCAAAATATTTCTACACTCCCTCCTGCTCAAGTTCCTTTATACTGTATCACATTCCTGTCCCAGGCTAATATTTTCTTGGTGCTGCAGCTTTCCTGTTTAAAGGCTGCTTTTGCAAATTTATCAAGACCAGATCGCATTATTATGTCACCTGAGAAAGTTCTGACCAATTGCAGTTGTGGTTTCAGTCCCTCATCTGATGAGCTGTACAATTTTAAATTATCCACAAAAAAATGTCTTTGAACTTTGTTGTTTTCTGGGAGCCAAATTATAACTATGACCTAATCTGTAGAAGAGACAGTTTAACGTGTAAAGGGCAGGATAGAAGAGAAGCCGGGACTGGGTCACCATGGAAAACCCACTTTTGTATTTTTATCCCTGGGGTAATTTTTCTTTATCATGGCTTAGCTAAAGAGTGGTTTGCCACTGTTTCATGGCCACTGTAATATAAGTGATCAATGTAGGGTGTATTTTATACATATGTAAGCACTTCTTTATCCATGAATGTGGGATGCTGTGAAAGTTGGCACAGTATGAAAATTCAGATGTTTAGTGTATGTCAGTTTAAATAGTTACTAATCAGTCCAGTTGTTTGTCTTTAGGCTTTTCCCGGTTAGGGGTCGTCACAGTGGAACTCCGGTCTGCTAATGATTGGCAGTAGATTTTCACGAACGCCGAGGTGCCAGCTCGACGTTTAACCTTCACCAAAGGCACTCCCATTTACACATCTTTCGAATGCCCACCCAACCGCATGGAGGACATGCAGACTCCACACAAAAGGCACTCCCCACACTCCAGCCGAACGGGAGAGCATCTTGCTGTGAGGCAACAATGCTACTGCTGCACCACTGCGGATGTAATGAATGAAATGGCTTGCATAGTACTAGTAGTTACAGCATTTTTGGATTCAGTAAGCAGCTCTACATGGTGTGTAGAGCTGCGTACAGCCAAGCAAACAAGGTAAACACCGTGGCATGCAAATTACACCATAAGCAGCTGAATTCTATGCTAATCAATCAGTCCAAGATGGAGGAACCGTTCAACAAGCTATAAAGCAGATGTGTAGATTCAGTACTGTTTTTTCCTGCAAATTATAAGGAAAGGAGTCTACACAGAAAAAATGTAAGGGGCTACTGATGCTTCAATTCATGTGTATGTGCAACAGGCTGAATTCTATGCTGATGCTGCTAATGCTGCTAATAGACCAAGGCCAAGAATAAGAAGACTTTTCAGACCTCAGGTAACTTATCGCAACCTATATGATGTGAAAGTTGAAGAGCGCTACAGGGTGGATAGAGACTCACTACAGGAATGCTGCAACCTCTGTCATCCTCAAGTCAATGCCAGGGCAAACTGAGGGGAACTCATCCCAGTGGACACAAAGTTATGTGTAGCACTAAAAATCTTAGCTACAGGTACCTTTCAGAGACCATCAGGGGACGTGTTGGGGGTGTCACAGGCATCAGCATCCAGAATCCTCCATTAATTGTTGAATGTTATGCTTCAACATGCTAGTGGCCACATATATTTCCCCCATACTCCTGAGAATAGGGTCAGAAATATACAGGAGTTCTACCCTGTAGCACACTACTCTGAAGTACTGAGTGCCATAGATTATACACATGTAGAATTTAAGACACCACCTGGGGAACAGGGAAGGCTCTACATTAATAGAAAGGGCTTTCAATCTATTAAGTGACAAGTCATGTGTAATGCCAAGGGAATCATCTTGAATGCATGTGCAGGCAACCCTGGCAGTTACCATGACTCACAAATCTAGCACACCTCCCAAATGTATCAGATGTTTGCTAGGGGAGTATCCCACAGGGTCATTTACTGGGGGATGCAGGTTATGCAATGGAACAGTGGCTGATGATACTCATCAGAAATGCACATGCCCACTGAAGAATGCCATAATGAGGCACACACTCAAACCAGAAATATAATAGACTGTGTTTGGGATGCAGAAGTTGCAGTTCCAGTGACTAGATATATCTGGAGGAGCCCTGCAGTACAATCCATGCACATGTACTGAAATATTAACAGCACATGCCATGCTGCACAACATCATCCTGAGAAAACAGCTTCACAGGATCAACAAGTGGAAGGAGCACACATCTCACCACCAATGCCAAGTTCACAACTGAGGCATCAGAGGGGTAACCAGCAGCTGTTGTGGGTGTAGGCAGATGCAGGCATGCTCAGTTTGTCCTTGCATTGTCTAAGGGTCAATGCATAGCACACTCACTCACCAGCTAAGGGTCTAAAACCTTCCTCTGACGCATATACATAGGCAACTCTCACAACCTTCACCTCCTCATAAGTTGGCTGTGTACTGCTTGCATTAGACAGAGTCTACCCTGAACAAAAACTGTTGCAACTGCAGGATTTACAAGTTAAGTGTTTAACCTGGAGTGTATTGTGTAATAATATGAATGACTGGCATATCTTTGCATTTTATTACTTGATAGTATAAGCAAGTGAAAGGTAGGATATTTGTATATAAATTACCTTAACATGTGACAGCAGAGACTTACTTGACTAATGTGTGTCCTTTATTAAGTAGTAGGACTCAGGCATCAAAGATTCACACAGTCATACCTCTCAAATGTAGTGATGGTCACTGCATGCCCTCATTTAACACCATGTGTTTGTACTGGAAAATCATTAAAATTAGAAGTTAGAAAGTAATGAAACACATTGCAGTTTCAGACTTCACAACTCTCACAAGATCATTCATAATAAAGTTGGAAAATGTTGATGTTATCAACTGTCTATCTTCATATGACCAATATAAGTCAAACATACAATTACCAATTCAACAGAAATGCAGAAATACTAAGCTGTAAGTCAGCTATGTACCCTGAACATCAGACGTAAAGCTTATGTATCCCTGAATCCAAAAGATACAAAATAGGGTTATGGCACACGTCGTCATCACTAGAAATCTAGTTTTGTTAGGGTTTATGATAAGTTGAATCTGAGTAATCCAACATTCCACAGAGCTAAAGGATTCCTGAGTGAGGTGGTGTAGAGTGGCTAGTGATGGAGCAGAGCAGATGAGAGTTGAATCATCTCCGTACTGTATGAATGAAGCATGCTGTGTGGTTGTATGGTGATTGTTAGTGAATATGGAGAAAAGAAGTGGGCCTAATATTGAGCCTTGTGGTACACCTATGGTAGTTGGAAGTAAGGGGGATAGTGCCCCTTGCCATTGGACAGATTGCTGTCTATCTGACAAATAGCTTTTAAACTAGGCTATAGTGGTAGGGGCAAATGCTAGGGTGTACACACTTACCCTTCAGATGGGTCTAAGGTGATTGGATGAATGCTACCAAATTCACCACAGGCTTGGGTGGCCTACCGCTCCTAGGAAAAGAGACGTATGATCTTATGGGTCTAATAGAGGGTACTAGCATTGAGCATTGACTCAATTACCTAGAATGTAAATAAAAATAAGGCCAGTAGCTATATTAATTATAGTTATTGCCTTGAGTCATCACTTGTCATAAATGATACAGCAGTTCTCAACTAATTATTGACAAAAATGAGCTGAAGCTATCTGCTATTCCATTTTCTTCTCTATCTAGAATTTTTTTTCACATTTTTTAGGAACTGATTTCTTCACAAAAAGATGCAAATATATTTTGAGATTGGTATTTAATCTACATTAGCAGATATTCATATAATCATTACTTACTTTCAGTGGTGCAGTTATTGATTATTCTTTCACATATCTTTACATCCCATATTTTTCTCTTGTAGTCCTGCTTCTATGATGATTTGTTGAGCATAGAAATTGAATAAGAATGGGAATTATGCAGCCTTGTTATAAATGTTCACAAATTCTAAACAGTTTGGATTCTTCTAATGTTCAAACTGCTGTTTTGTCTTTTTACTTAACTTTTTATCTAATTCAGTCATTAATTTTTTTTATTTTGTGTTACCTATTTTTAGAGATGGTAAACTCACTGGACAAATTGTCCCTTTCAGGAGTAACTCTCAAGCACTGTCTGGTTAAGTGATTTGATCACAGTCATGCATTAGGCAAATAAAGATAAAAGGAAACAAACCATGTACCTTCAGCACAGGTAAAGGCAGTTCAGAACATAAGTCCTCTGCTCTAACATCTAGAAATCAATATAAAGTTTGTTTGTGATAGCTATGTGGTATTCTGAGAGAGACATATTTGTCCGTATGATCCAGAAATACTAAATCAAAGACATTACAATGATCACTGAAATGCATAAAGATATAATTTTGATATTCTTTTACTTTTAAAACAAAATCATACATCAGTGATGATGATTCTTCATCACTGTTTCCTGAATCCAGCTTCTACTTTCAACAAATCTCATCTCAGTTGCGGTTGTAATGTCCACTGGGTAATCTTGAATATCTTTGGTACAGTGTAGGATTATAGGAATTGTATGGTTAGTTCCAGAGATTGATCACTTTTTTTAGGACTAGAATAAATACAGACCTTTTTCAGTAAGGTGACTACATCACTGTTTTAAAACAGTTGAGGATTTGTCAGGAAATTTGGAACATCTGCATCTGAGTGGGAAGCCCATTGCTGTCCTTTGCTTCCTTCTTCAGTAATTCTTTCCATACTACTGCTAGTTGTTGTGTCATTCTTTCCTGATTGTAAGGCACAGGGTGAGATGACTACTGATCTGTTAATTACTCTGTGCAGTCATTCTATCTTTTCTTTGTCATCTCAGCATCATTCATCATGGACCCTTGGCATCTTTTAGCATTTTAATTCATGGCTGAAATTTTCTCTCTAGGTCTTTTAGATTTAGCAAAGACTGCTTCATGTGTCTCTCCTTGCACATATAATTGTAATACTTTGCTGTGGCTTGCCTAAAGCACCTTGAAGATTTCTCACTGTTGCTCTCCCCCCCATCTGTACCATTTTTTTATATCTGAGTATTTAAAGTCTCACCAGTCAGCAATTTTGCACAATTGTGGTTCTTCAGTTTCTGCAGGGATCTTTGTTTCTTCAAATTCAGCTTTCTCAAAGTAATCCAATAACTTTTCTTGAATTCTGTCATTTATATCTAATGCAGTGAAGTAATTTTACAGAGAGTTTTGAAATCTAGTGGTTTAACTTCAAGATCACACTTAATACTTAGCTGGTTTACTCGTCAGTTTGGCTTGATTTTGCATACTAGTAGACTATGATCTGAAGCACAGTTCTAGTTTTGCTTTTATTATTTCTGTGGATCTTGTTGAACATTCCATCCTTTATTTTCACAGTCAGACAGGTTTCTCTACAAAACAAAGAACAACGTCCATGTGTATAGTTTCAGCTTATGTTGAAAGAAAATGTTTGAACTGAACAAGCTATTATGCAAAGTTCTGTCAATGTTCTCTTGCTTTATTTCTGTTTCTGAGTCCATATTCACCAATGCCTTGACACTCTTTGTTCCTATTTTGTGTTTTACATTCACCTATATCTATCATTATATCCTGTTTGCAAGTTGTATAATTTGTACTTGCTGTTATATCTTAATTATATTAATGTTAATAGGAGTATCTTGAGGATGATTAGGTATTACATATTCGGTGACCACACTGTATTTCTTTATAGTTCTTGTAAGCTCTTTTTAGTTATTAAAGCAGCACCATTTTTACATTGTCTTTCATTTGTTTGCTATAAATGCTATGTATTAATCTGATTCAAGTTTCAGTTTATTTCAGTTTGACACCCAGAAAATTAATTTGTTTGCATTCCATTTCCGTTTTAAATATAACCAGCGTTCCTAACATAATGTATGCATATTCTGTGTCCTAAAAGGTATCTGGCCTTCCTTTCATGCACAACAGCATCAGCAGTTAGATATCTTGAAATCTTTCATACACGCTCCTATTTTCCTGCTTTGCTGTCAAAGGTATTCTGCTCATGCACTGTAGTTCCTGCAGTACCATCTGTCAGGATGGGCTCATTTTCTACCACTATACATTATACTGCACTATCTTTTAAAGTCACTATCCATCCATACAGTTTTCATGGCAAGAAACAGAAGTAGATAGCCAACACATTTTTGTTTGTGTATGCAACATTAATATTGTCATTATCCCAAAATGTGATATACGGCCACCCACCCTCTATCAGACGGCTATTGCAGCTGTTACTGCTGCCTACCATTGTGCATCTTGCCTTATGCTGGCACCTCAGTTGACATCTTTTTAATTGGGAGATCACAGCAGTGGTTAATCTACATGTAGCACAGTTCTCAGCAAAACTGTTTGGGGAATTCTTTGCAACACAACATTTCACATATAGTTAATGGAATCCTTTTGCATACTGATACAGAAACATAAAAGTGTCAACATCTAAAAAAAAAAAAAAAAAAACTACCAGCAATAAATCTGCTAACCTATTTACCATTTTATACCAGGGAACGAAATACAAAAAGACTGCTTCCTCACAATATTTTTCTGTTAACAAAAGTATATTTCCCAGTTACACCAAAGTTGAGTGTCTAACATCTGGTAAGAATAGAGAGGGGTAACTATTATTTTCAGTGTACAGTTCTCTAACATTTAACATTATTCCTGTTAACTATCGGGATGAAGCTACCTCTGCTGTCTTTATAAATACTTTTAAGTGTGACAGTATCAGAATAATATGTACTTAAATCCCTTCATGAGCACATCTTTGCACTGTGTCTACCTCATTTACCTGGAAAGTTACATAAGTCACAAACATGATCTTTATAGACATTTTTTCTACCCACATATAAATTAGACTCTCTGTTCATTGCTTGGGAACTTTGATCAGGAATTCTAGGCATTTTCTTTTCATAATCTTGCACAAATAATACATGAACATACTTGTATAATACAATTCTTGACTACTTACTAATGGTATTAATCATGTTTCACATGTCCATGTCAGTCAACCATAAAGCAGTTCAGACCATTGCTCAATAACTTTATTATTCAACTGAACTCAAAAGATGTAACTCACTTGAAGAAAAAGTTTATCTTTAATAAAATTAACTATATTTATTATTTTTTTTTTTTTATAAATATTAAAAGTAGAAAACTAGGACACAAGTTGAAAAGGAAGTTGATGCAGGATTTCACAAGCTCAAAAAAAAATCTAACCAATTCTGTTGAAATAACATCATATTTTCTTATCCCTTAAATTAAAACATAAAACTTTTCTTTTAGGTGGAAACCAATTTTATGTAAAATTCATAAGCAAAACATTGCTTTAGAAAAACAAAAAAGGACTAAATGTGGAACAAAATGCAGTTTACAAAACAACAAAAAATAAATAAATAAGTAAAAATGGTAGAATTGCATGAGACCAAATTAGTGACAAACATAGTAAAAAAATAAAACTTTTTATAAATGTCCATTTTTATACCAAAGTACTTGATCATGTCAATAATTTCTCTCAATAATGAAATTAATATTGATACCAAAAAGATGTCCAATACTTTAAATTCTTAGAATCCATGAATACAGTTTCATATACTGCTATTATACCATTACCAGTACCCACTGATGCACAGCAGTCAGCCCTACACTATCTGTGCAGCTGTTGGTTAGCTCACTAAGAAGGATAAGTTCAACGTAAGCTATGGGTCCTTACAGTATTTAGGGTCATAGGTTCATGGATTCCTTTGCATTTCAGCAAGCACTCTGGAATTAATTTAAACAGAGCTATGTTCCATGTTGCACAAAATACTTAACATACTACTGATACATTCTATTTTTCATTACTGTTGTAAGAAGTTTATAATTACAACAAAAGGGTAGCAAGTTGGAAATGTCTAATTATTGTTCAATCAGTCTGACATCTTTGATTTGCAAATGCTATGAAAGTTGTTTACTTTTGCTAGATCCTATAAAACATTATGGAGGCCACAATTTAACACCTTTATGGTTTTACTATAGGCACATACACATTTGCCAACTTGATGGAATATTATCTTGAAATTAGCCAGTAACTGACCAGTGCCTATACACAGGAGTAAAATGTATGGATCTAACCAAAGCATTTGATGGTCTTTGCATTCCTCAATATTTCTGGTATTAAAGTAGTATAACTAGGATGCCTACTTATTTAATTGGATTACTTAATGGCTATCTGGTAGGACTCAATGTGCTTCAGTTAAATGCACAGTCTCTGAATATTTGTTTGTAAACATAAAGGCCCCAAGTGGTGGAAATGTGCAAGCTAAACCAAACTAGGGAGCTGGGGAAACCCAGCAGGTATGAACAGAATAAATACTAAAAGGAGTAATTTGACAGCAGGCAGTGATTCAAGGTGGAGAGTGAACCTTAGCTTCTCTCTATAATTTCCAAAGCTTTCATATTAGATCCCTGCAAATCTTCAAGAATAAGTCCACTTAAGTCAGTATTCATTGAAAAAAAAAAACTTAATGTGCATTAACGCTTTTGTTTACAGACTTCATCAGATCATGAAAAACTTATAGTAATGCTGGCTAAGGAATTGCTTTGTCTTATCCTGATATCAACAAAGGGACATGGAGTAGCAGCTGATTGTTTTTCATATTAACCTTTTATTTGCCTGTAAGTGAAGTTTTCCAATTGGTTTTGCTTTTTTGCTGCTAGTTTGCATGTTTTTTTAGAATTAGCCTTTTGATTGGTTGTAATTGAAAATAATAATAAAAAAGAAACAATCACGTATGTATAACAGTTTATATAATGAGATAATTCTTAAATATACAAAAAAAGTATAAAAAGATAGTCTTTTGTCATACTGGAATTGTCAAAAAAGTGCCAAGTATGATATATACAATAGAACTTATATTGTTTATTGTTTAAAATAAAAAAAAAAAAAATCATGGTTAATTTTGTATTCATTTGAAAGCCAAGTCAAAAGGTAGACATAGATCAATGTAAAGCAAAGGAGTTGGGAACACAGTTGTGGTAAATAAAGGCATTCCAAAATGGAAATATTCTGCAAACCATACAAATTAGCAGGAAGGAAGCAGAACCAATCAGGAAGCTTCAATTGCAGGCAATCAGAAGGCTACATTCTGAAACCAATATGCAGATTGCTAACAAGTTAATATAGCTAATTGGAAAACTTCAATTACATCCAATTATAAGGCAAATATGAAAACTAATCACAACTGCCTTTTGACTGACCATACATAAATTATGCTTTTCCTTTGATTGTCTTCACCACATATAAAGCAATGCAAATTGTACATATATTTTAAAGGTTTTGCAAATTATTAATATACCAGAAAAAAATTGTGTAACATAATCTATGCATTTAATATAAGCACAAAGTGAACAGTTGTGAAAAGACTAAGCTATTCTTTTAAACCGAGATCCATTGTTAAAATTGTACTTAGTTTATACTTGCTTAACATTCATGACTGTTATATAAAAAAGAAAAAAAAAACTGACAGTGCAGTATCTATATTGGTGCATTTCTAGAGGTGCTGGCAGGATATTCCATTTTTTTTTGTAATTATTTCCATAATAAAAGGGCATCTAGGGTATATTGCAGTATATAGGAGTGGTTTGATTTTTGCCTTCTGCAAATAATGATTTAAAAACAAATTTAAATTTAGATATTGTTGACAGTGTGACATATTTTCTAAAACCAGCAATTTTATAGCTATTGCAATCTGTCTCTGAAAATCAGTCTCTGCTTCTTCTGTTATTAAAGTAAAATAGTTTTTGTCAGTATTTCACACAGCTATCAGTAACTGAATGGATTTTACTGACTTAAATATAGGACAACATAAGTTAATTTATCAAATGTGATAAACATTACAGCAAGTAAACTTTATTTTGATAACTATTGATGTTTAGTAGCTTGTATGTAAAATAAAATATAATTAAATTAGAACGTGTCAAGTATATTATCACCATAAGATTAAAATATTACAGCATCAAACAACTGTGCTATATCAGTCTGGCTAAAAATTCAGAAAATATAAAATGAGTAGTGTGGTTCACATATTTCTGAAAAATTATCCTAGTTTTCCCTCCTTCCTTGACTCAGAATATACATATCTATAAAATGGCAAAATAAAACTATTTTATTACTCAGATATTCAAATTCAGGTTTAAATGTAATGGTGCCACTAATGCTCCCTTGCTGTCTCTTTCAACTGGATGTAAAATACATATTTGCTAAGGTAAATAAATAATAACTCTTTTAGAAAAATTAAATAACTGACTCAGAACTATTATTCTGTATGGTTGACAACTGGTACCAGTCAGTCAAAAAATAAATAAACAAATAAATAAAAATAAAGATAAAACAGTACATTTCAACATTTGAAACCTTTTTCATTAAGGGTTATAATTTAATTGGTTTGAAATGTAATGCAGTATCGTTTAAAACCACTAACACAGTAGTACAATAACAGTAACACTATAAATCATGTTTGATTTACAGATACACTAATGCTACCAAGCAGTTATGTAACTGTTAATGTGAGAATGTATTGCACATTTATATTTAATCACTATTGCTATTTTGCAAATACTGATTTAAAGTGTACTTTTAAAGTATGTGGTACATTCTTCTATGGACTTTTTATGGGTACAGATATTTTAGAAGAAATGTTATGAAGACTTCTCTGATACTCAGCAGTACAGACACTGAGCATACATCTATTCAGTGTTCTATTGTATTACCTGGTTTTATGATTAGTAATAGACTGCCCATGTTTTGGCCTGAATAATTACATGCCTAAATGAAAAGTCACTTGTTTTGAGCATTACCTGCAGGTTTGCATGCATGAATGTTTATGATAACATTCCATTTTATTGCAAGATTTATTGCAGCAGACTGACAATGCATGATAAGATGCATAGATGTCACTGTTTAATACTAAGAGAACATTATTGGCATGTATGATGCTTCACAAGTGAATGGCAGCAAAAAAATCTGCCTTTTTGATTATACAAATGAAAATAATGAAGTAAGGAAAGGATGATTATTTTACAGGAAGCTAATAAAAACTGTTCACTAAAAAAAAAAAAACATCAGCAATCCTGCCTCCATCTCAGACTAGATTTTATAAAGACATAAGTCACCCATTCTGGTCTTTGTGTCTTTTGTAAATTACTTGGTTAGTCAATGGCCCATAATCCCCTTCCACTTCCCAATGGTATCTTATACATATGCTGCTCTTTCTAGAATACCTCTATATTTTAAGCATCTGCCTCAATACGCACTTATTCCGTCTTTCTATTGCTTATATTTTCATAAGTTGGCTAACTGCCATTATGGAGTAGTTTCTGCCTAGCAAATTATCACATGTGGTGATTAAATTAATGTATCTCATTTGGTGTTTATGTTCAATTATTAATCCCAAGAGCTCTACTTATAGATTACTGTAGTGGTAATTGCTAAGATCATACCATAGATATTTAGAGGGAGTCCATGCATGTGATAAAGCTTTTAGGAGATGCTTCTTTCCCTTAGTAGTACAGGGGCAGTCCTGGGGTAATTTCCTATTTCCTATCCATTGATCCAAGTTAAACCTGAAGATGGCAGGGATATGTGTGTTCCTAAGCAGTGGTATCCCTTGTGAGATATACCTGTATCTCCAAACCATTCATTTAATGTTGCAGAAGAGGTTTTGATAGCATTTGACTTGCTGATATGAAATAAGTCCATCAGTATTGGGTTATAGGATTCTATGAATGCTACACACAGGTCACTTGGCAGTCAGTAAGAGAATGAGTATAGTTACAAGGCTGTGATGCATTCCATGCAGGAGATGCTGTTAAATCTTGTATGTTTTTTTGTAAGGTATCTCTATGGCCATTCCAGTTGCATGTGCCTAGGCAGATAAATGCCCAAAGAGGCATTGTACTCAATTAATTTTGTAATAAGGAATAAGTAAAGGAGGGCAGTGATGCCCCTGGACTTAGATGTAATCCCTTTATGAGCAATACAGAAGAATGTTGTTACCACAGCGAAAAGCCCATTCTGTAGTGCAATATTTTTCCTTTTGGTTTCCATGTCTTTTATTCCAAAACATGCTGCTCTTTTTATTATTTCTAGCCTGCTGTAAACAAGGCAAACTGTATGTCTGGAAAAGGAGCAGGCAGTCTGTTTTACTATGTCTGAAGATGACATGAGGAAAAGAGCACGGGATGGAGACAATAGTAGCAAATCAAGCAATATGAAAATGTTAGCATTGAGTTCAAACATCCATCTTAAACAGAATATGAATGCACAAATCATATTCAGGAAAAGTACTCACAGCACTTTCCTAAACTGCAAACACATTTGCAGAACAATTACTGTATGTAATGTCATTTATTTTTGAGACGCCACACAGAAAAAGAGATAACAAAAGTAAGGAAAAGTGACAGATAGAGTAGTAGTAAACAGATATTGTATATTCAGGGATTTATTCAACAGGGCCATTTTGCACCATCAGAAGGAGAGGCAAGTAGCCTAAGTTACTACTACTAATCATAATTTATGTTGGTCTGAGGAATGAAGCTATACAGGTATATGAATAAACTGAAAAGACGTAGCTTTTATCAACTGGATGATAACAGTAAAGAGATGAGACTTTATTACAACCATTTGTTAGCTAACTAGTACCCATTAAAGACAAGGGTCTGTTTTCATGTGTAGCCTAAGTAACATACTCAGAATGACCAAGTATGCAGACTGAAATAATTTGGCCATCTCTAGCACAGTACCACACAGCTCTTTAATGCTTCATATCCTTAAAGATAGCTACAGTAAATCAAGTCATGCTTGTGCTCACACCACCAGCATTTTGATTAATTGCAAAAAGCATAAGAAAAGAGATTCAGTGTGGCAGCAGAATTAAAATTACAAACTAAACAAAGCATTGTGTTTGTTGAAGCCATCTTTATATTCAAAATGTGCTATAAATGAATTATAATCTGATGCTGACTTTACAAGGGAAATGGCACCACATTGAGCCGTACCTAGTGAAGCTATAGACATTTTACATTTGAGAGAGAATGACGCTAATGTACAAATTAGGAAATTATACTTCCTTCAGAAATAAAATGTACCTGGAGGCTTTGGATCTTACAAAAAAGATGGTTAGCCAAGCAACAGAAAGTGGACTTCAGAAATAAAGTGGGAAAAATCTAACTGGGTATTGATCAAAGAGAACAAATACATTTATCCTGTAGTTTAATTCATGATGGATCAGAGCATCAGAAATATCCTTTTAAATACAGTGGCAAAAGCAAATGTCAGCAAACATTTATTTTTTTCTGTATGGTGTGTATTCGATGTACAAATTTGCTCTGTGACAAATGAGAACATAGAGGATGGGAGACATGCACATATGATGAAATAAACACAATACAGCTAAATAACTTTTACAATAATTTCCAAGTTAATGTTTCCACATGACATTGATTTAGCTCCTGACACTGAAGTCCCTACCTTTAATCCTGCTTGTTTATAATTCTAGATAGTAGGAATCTGCATTTATTGGATCTGAAAAGTATCATTCAGTGAATCTAATATACTACTGATTCCATGACTGATGATTGCTCCCAAGAGAAACAACTTCTAAATATGGATTCCCTGTTGAGGTCTTTATTACTTTTCCCTGGTTAAATAAATAAATGAGAATAGATTTATTTATTTAGAGTCACCCAGGTCATAGAAATAATCAACACCCAAGTGAAGATTTCATTATGATTTTAATATTACCTTTTGTGAAATAATTCAAAAGGACTATGGCAGTTATTTACTAAAACATGTATTATTTCCTTATCTCAGAGTTGTAGTTATCCAAAAATCCCAAGAAGCAGCAGAATATAGCAGAGGTCAGTCACTGTGATTGTATGTTCTTCTAACAGGCTGTATTGAAAGATTTAGGAAAATTATAGTCATTGGGTACATTTCTTTATCCGGCAGTTTTATTCTTACATCTAAAAGGAACACAGAGAATAATAAAACCAGACAATGAATGGGACTGCTGTGTTTCCCTTAGAACATTTCTTTGGCAATGACCTGAGATATAAATCAAATTAAATGTTAAAAAAGGCAAATTGTTTCAATACAGTCAGAAAGTTATCAGATTCTGTTGGTGTTTCATAATTTCAGGAATGATGCGCATTTCCTTACTGTCGATTCCTAGATATCCTCCTTGACTGCCCATGCTAATAATCATTAAGAGTAATTTAATTAACAATAAATATTAACAATACAAAAAGCTTACCATTCTCACCTTTATTGCTTAGGATTATCGACAGCATGTGGAGTCTAAAGCTACATTTTGCAACTAACATTAAATTACCAGGTTAAGACTGATGAATGAGAAGTGGAAATGTACTGATGGCACATGCAGCTTAAATATTTGGCTATTAATCGTGCGGCTGTGGTGTAAGGTTTTGACCAGCAGTCTCAGGAGATGGCAACATCAGGTAGGAAAGTCAGGACAGAAAGGTGATTCTAGAACATCTATATTAGGTGTGGAGAATGCACAAATTCAAGGTGATAAACACTTTGTGAGGACCAGTGGGGCAGGTTATCATACAGGAGTACTTAGACGTTGATAGTCCAAAAACCTGTTATGCAAAAACGTTCATTAGATACATTGCACTGGGAATGGGAAAAGGATAGGAAAATTAAAGTAATACATGCCATTTCCATTAATGTAAGCCTTGATTTCAATAGTCAGTGATCCATAGAGTTGTGGTGGGACTGATCGTTTGATTTATAGCTGAAAGAAAGAGAACGACTAAATCACCACTAGAGTTTAATTCTGCTAATACTCTCCATAATTTCTGAAAGAGTAATACTGATGCAGTTCCCACATTTGATGTTTCTATTGGTTTCTGGGTATAACTTCAGTTTCTCTAAAATGTGAATATGATCATCCAAGCTTGTACATATTAAAGAAATACGCAAACTAGAAACAAAGTATCCATATGGGAATTGCAAGTGTGTTGCCCCATCTTATCTGTTAAAAAAAAAATCATATTAAAATCAGTTTTGCAGGTTCTGGCAATTATAACTTTGAGACATGAAATTTTGACATTATCCAATTTCTGTTATATATTCTTCCTGTTTTTATGTGAGGCAAATTTTCTGTATTCTACAGAATTAGTTGGACTGAGCATACCAGTGTTGAATTTCAGACATGTTTTCCTCCACTGTAGTGTAACCATAAAGTTTGTATACATTAGTAGAAATGGGTGGGCAAGTCCCCTATGCTGGGAGCAGGGGGGGGGTTGCCCTGCTGCTGCAAGAAACATTCTTTTCTTTTTATATGGTATGATCTTAATATTGGAAAACAGCAGCATGTTCTTAGGAACTTGTCTGAATGCAAGGGAAAGTCATATTTTTTCTATCTTCTTTATAAATATAATGCAATATGTTTCTTATACACTACCTGTTTGTTTCAGCTTTTCCCTTTAAGTATATGTCTAATATAAACTTGCTATCAGTTCAGTATTCTTTTATTACCTGAATAGTTCCTTCTCCCAAAGTTTCACGTGGAAAAGGAAGCTCTCAGCTGTCCATTCCTGCATTCCTACTTAAGAAATGTAAGTAATCGAGTAAATAATTATATACAATGTATTGGCTCTATCCTTGGTGAAACAAAATTCAAAGTGAGCTAAAAATCAGAAATGTTTTCACTTTGCAATGAAGGACTAATCAGGCCTCATCGAAGAAAGTTAGAAAATTATCAATAATAACTGGGTTCATGAAAAGATGCATTGATGCAGGAATGTAATTAATGTATGTAAACTAAATGTATATACTGACAAGTGATTACTGGGAAAATCCAACTAAGTATGTGCCTACTTTCAAATGATGACCAGAAAAAAAAGCTCCAAAGTATTACAAAAACATTTTAAGAAAAATAATTCTGCAATCTTTAAAAATAATACAAAAACATCTACAGTTTAAATAATTATATCAAATGAGACATAATGTCTGGGTAACTACAGGTCCATAAGTCTTACCGGCCTCAAATGTAAGGCTATGGAAAGAATCATCATAGACATGATAAATGAGGAAATAGATAACCTGCAAATGCTGGACATATCACAGTCTGGCTTTGTTAAAGGAAGTTTGTACATAATAAATCTCGGGGACATTTTTGAGAGGGTCACCAAAGCAATGAGAGAAGGTAAGACTGTGCACAAAGCTTATCTCAACTTGGCCAAGGCTTTTGATACAATACCCCACTCAGATATTACAGAAAAGTTCACTAATTTAGGTATAACCACTTTTATCACCCATTAGATAGCAAAATGTCTCACTGATAGGACTTAGGAGGTCAAAATAAGTGAGGCCATCTTGAACAAGAGGTCAGTCACTAGCAGAGTCCCTCAGGGCTCTGTACTAGGTTTGCTCCTTTTTGGCATCAATTTCTATGAAATGGAAGCAAATGCTGAAGGTTTATGGCTACTAAGTTTGCAGATGATTGCAAGCTGGGGGTTATCATTAACTACCCTGCAGACACTAGAATTCTTCCGGAAGGTCTACCTCTGACTAACAAATGGTGCCAAAGCCATGGTCTTAAACTCAATGCTAAGAAATGGATATTTGTACCTTTTGGGAATTCAACCATCCTAATTGCCATGTTGATAATACAGTTCTAAGAGTCGACCCAGTGGTCAGGGATCTGGGTCCACACATTACCTTTGAGTACACATAGCCATAGTGGTGAGAAAATCCTTTTATGTTGCTCAACTTAATGGCAGGACATCAAGGTCCAAAGAGATCATTATCCCACTGTACTCTGCTCTTATAAGACCAATCAGAGTAGAATGCTCTATTTGGTATGTCAGCAGAAAACAGCAACAGTAAACTGAAGCATGACTTGTGTCACCATTCAGTAAAATACAATCACATTTATTTTCAAGTAGGTAAGTGCTTTTACCACAAAATGTGGCTTTAAAATCCACATTATAATATGTATGTATCAGCAACTAAACAGTTAATTTGTTGCTGTTTTAATCTGTTTATGATGTCAAGCAACTAGGGGGCATTTTGTGCTGAACTTATTTGCTACAACAAACATTTTAATTTAATTAGGGGGAGGTGTTATGTATAAATGGAAATGTTTGGCATTTTATGCACTTTTTCTTGTAAATGGTCTGATGAAGCCACATTTTGTGGTGAAAGCGCTTACCTACTTGAAAATAAATGTGATTGTATTTTACTAAATGGTGATACAAGTCGTGCATCAGTTTGCCGTTGCAGTTTTCTGCTGTTTTGTCTACATTTTACAATGGGGACTATTTGCCTACTGGGGAACATTCTTTCTTGGTCTATTTGGCAGTGGTGGCTGGTGACTTCAAATCAAAGGGGGGGCAGCAGGAGGCAGCTGAATGGGTGGGGTCAATGGGAAGGGGTGCGGCCAACTAGAAAGGGGAGGGGCTATGCTCAAAACCACAAAAACTAACTTTAATTAAATACGCTGCCCTGGGTGCCAAACCGTCATTATGAGAGTCCACTCAAGACAAAATGAAGTGTAGAAGAATAAAAATATTTCAATGCATTGGCTGCATGACAGCTTACTTAATATCTAGATGGAAACAGAAAGGTTGTGAGGCATGAAAAAATAAATTACTTTTTAAATACATTGCTGGAATACCAGTCAAAATAAAGCATAAGAAAAACAAGCAGCACTCAACTCAGATCACTTCTCCTTGCACTGCAGTTCTAATAATAATTTATATTCAGCTTTATTAAACGACCAAGTAACATGCTGAAAGTAGCAATCTCTGTGATACCCCCACTTGTAAAAATGTTTCTTATCCAAAAAAGACCTGCTGCCTGACAACTATCTACTTGTTCCATGGGGAAAACATGATCAAAGTAAAAAATGAAAAGCAAACAAGAAACAAGCTCAAGATACATTGCTTAAAGGATTACTGTACAGGTTATGGACCACACATGATTGGCATTCTGTTTAGTTGACGGGTAAAGCCTGCAGAGGTGACTGGAAGTCTCCAACAAGTGTAATGAGCTTCTTAAAATAATGTAATCCTGTCCTTTATTACACATACTGTCATATGCATTTCAATACCCAAGGCTTATACATTATCTAGTTAAGTATTCTCTGCATGGCAGCAACAGAAAGGCTTTCAATGCTGGCAGTTCTTTAACAGTATGCTTATTAAAGCTTACTTGCATCTTACATTCTCAGACAAGCTTACTTGATGGTCATTAAAGCATTGCTACTTAAACACAGAGCAACAGGCACTTTTGTAATAAGCATAAACCAAAAGTATATAAATATGACAAACCAGACCATTCTGCAAAATGAAGGACAGATGAAAACCCACTGTAGTACTTGTGTCTACCTTGGATGGGGGGATACTCTGCACATTTACACTGCTTAACTACACCTTGCCTTGCTTGGACACATCCAGAGTCACTACATGGGGGAGTGGGGTGCAACAAGTATGTCACAATTTGAAATGTCTCCGGATGACTGTGATGGCCCTGACACATTTGTCATTCCTCTCAACCTCAGAACAAGAAATCTGGACAAAGCCATACATAGAAGTGGGACAAAGTCCTAAAAACAAGGACAATTTTTAAATATTGCTTTTATAAACTTAGAAAGATAATAGAATAGGTCTTGCATTAGTATGACATTTCTGAAGGGTATGAAATCTGAAACTCAAATGTCTGTCATTATTTTCGAACTTCAGTCTTTAATGATTTGCCACTAATTTGCCAGAAAGCCACAATTTTATGAAAAACGGACCAAATATATAAGGCAAAAATCTGGACATTCTGCGAAAATCTGTACAGTTGAGAGGTATGCTTGTAACTTATGCAAAGTTTTTAAAATGCCCCAGTTATAAATATTTTTAATACCTTCACTACACATACTAAAAGTAGTGACATAGCATACAGTATTATTATTCCTAAGGACCTCAGTTGTCTCCATTCCTACTGGGGCATTACCAAAATATGGTCTAGCTACAGAATTCCTAGATGCAATAACATATTGTCTAATAATGGCTAGTAACCTAGATTCATAGCCACTATCAATAAATGCATGCATTATCTCATCCATTTGTGGTTCACATCCACCTAAATCAGTATTCAGCCTACTTATTTGTGTCATCTGTGCCTTAACAATTCCCTTAAACACATGGGAAGAGTGCATGCTCTTCCTATGCAGGTAGTTATTCTTATGTACATTCTTTTTCTATGTACTTACTGTACAATGTAGGACAGATTCTAATGTTGTAGTATTATTGCTGGGGAGTAGAGGCACCAATTATATTTAAGTTTTTCTTTGAGTTGATTTTAAGTCTGGTGAACAGGATTTCTGCATTGTTGAGGAAAGGCAAGGTGTGGTTGATAATTTCAAGTATGAGGTTATTTTTGTATAGAGCAATACCTCCACCTCTTTTGTTTTTTCTATCTTGTCTGTGTATATTATATCCTAGGGGGAGTATATTATTGCTGTTGATTTCTGTTTTAAGCCATGTTTCTGTTATTAGAACTATGTCTGGAGAGTAAAGTGAGAGGGTGGCATGACATTATTGTACTTTGTTGAGTATATTTCTAAGGTTAATGTTAAGTATTACTAGTTCAGATCCTTTCCTGGGGATGTTTGGTAGGTTGGGTTGTTGGATGCTGAGTATGCTTAGTTTATGTTTTAGACCTGGGTTTGGGTGAATGCCTCCACTGCAAATAAGTTGGGATACTATGTGTAGGGTTGCTTCTAGGTATTTGGATATAAATTTGTTATATTGCACAGATGTATGTGAATATGAGTGTTGGTAGAGTACAACACATGGAGCAATTTCTATATGTGAATAGTTGAATATAGCTGGGGTTGCTTGAGCATAAACGGTTTTGATTGTAGCTGGTTTCAAATGCTTTTGATGCAACCTGTTCAACTACAGAGGAGTTACTACTAAAAGTTCTTCTTTTGGGTAATCAAGGAGAATATCATTACTTCAGTTCTGAAGACATTACTACTTAAGCGGCATATGAACCAAGCCAATCCTGTAATTAAACATCATCTGTTTAGATTGTTTTCTTTATCCCTAAACTATTTTCCCTCACATATGCTGTCAATTTAAATATAGAGATTAGTGGCAAAATTAGCATAATATATGATAAGATATTCATGAGTATAAGGAATCATTTCATAAGACAAAAATAAACACAGTCAGCTTTGGTGACGTTTTCCTCAATCAAGGTAAAAATAAACCATTTGTCATACATTATGTAGTCTATAGCTATTTTAATTATTGCTAATAAAATGCCATTGTATATAATTGCATCCAAAGCATTTGAAGGTCAATGAAAAAAACATATGAAAATAAAATCTGTCATAAGCTTTATAGTTACAGTCAATTAAAATAATTAACACAAATTCTATAAAAACATCTTTTAAAGCTATGTTGAAAATGATCCAATAGATTATTACCTTTCATCAAATAAAAACTTTGTTTGGCAAAAAGTGAATTGTGGCAGTAACAGTGCAGTAGGGCTATACTTTGAATACCACCTTTATTAACTTCTTAAAATAAAAATATGTTTTATTATTACAGCTATAAGTAGAGCTACCATTTATATTTATATCTTAGAGTTCAGAAAAAGATCATTTACTACAACTATTTAAGAATGAATGCTATTATTGCAGTTATTTGGAAGTCTAAAGTTTACATGGTTTAAGCATACTATGCCAGCATAAACCATGCCATACCATACATACCACCACCAAGAAGAAAAGATAAACTCTCCCTTCAGTCTGTACTCTCTACTTCAGCAGCTGCTGTGTGTGTCTGTGTCACGTCCAGGCTCCAGCAAACAAAGTTAGACCGCCAACTCCAAGGCAAGCAAAAAGTTAAAAATGCAAAATAATAATCCACCTGTCCTGTTCCACCAAGGCAAGTCCTGACCAAAACTGGCTGTAACTGTTTGCTTCTCACTCTTTTCCCAGCCCATAAAGCCCGGGAAGAGAGCGACAACCAATCAGCAGCCATTTAGGGCAAGCACGTCATATACGTGCCTGCGGACGTCGCAGTCCGAACCCCTTCTAATCCTACGCAGTTTGGAACCACAGAGACTGATGGGCATAATACTGATGCGGCAATTCGCTCTCCGGACTGTAGCAGATAGGAAAAAAAAAGTCTTGTTTTAAATTTACCGCGAGTCCGTGACCCGAAGTGGTCTAACTGCGCATGCGCGTACTCACCGAGTCGGCAACAGTTGAACAGTGAAACAAGGAAGTCAATACTAAACGTAACTGAGTCTGAGACATAAAAAAAAAATATATTAAAAAAATTAATAGTACATTTCTGTTCTTTTTTGCTGAGGGGGCTGCAGTCCAGCAGTCCGATGCCACGAGCCGCCCCTGCTATTTGGTATGTACCTAACCAGGCATATGCAGCATCTAGAGCAACTTTAGAAGTTCCTTACAAAAAGAATACATGGTGTAACAAACCTGCCTTATGCAGACAGCCTTAAAGCCCTTTCCCTCTACTCAGTCTCCTATAGATTCCTGAGTGATGATCTATGCCTGGCTTACAAGGCATATGCAAACCCCACACTTATGAATCTCCTACATTTTTGTAAGTCAAAGAGTATCAGGTAAACAAGGTCTATTGTCTGTGGCTTAAACAGAACATGCTGGAGACATAAATATGTGTCCCATAGACTGTCCCTCCTATAGATCAGGCTTCCCATCCATGTGAAGCTGAGTTTATCTATTACTAAGATTAAGTGCAACCTAGACCAGCGGATGGGGAATAGGAAATTTACACCTGGCCTGTCATCCATGTGCCTTATGGACAGAGGTGACTTATAAATGCACGGCTCTCAGTGTCCTGTTCGGATACAGGATATCATTATTCTTTTGGGAAAACGTGGCTAGGCTTAGAAAGGGCTTCTTGGTCATTAGCCAAGTAACAATCTATGAATCTATTTGAAAACATTGGTTAGGAATAGATGCAACTTGTATCACAATAATTTAATATTTAGAGACATTTTAGCCACTTCATAGAGAAATTAAAGATAAGTTAGTATAATGCGAACAGGATTTGCAATATGAAGTAATAAAAAAACAGGGTTACAGAATGTTTACAAAGAAATTATGTTTAAACTGACCTTTGTTTGTTTTGCAGAATTATGCTCACTTTACTTTAGTTTATGCATATTTTAAGCATTCCATGGCTATATATCATCTTACAAACATCTTAGTGCTTGACAGTTCCCTCACAGGAGCAATTGGAGACAACTGATTTTGCTAGGTGCAAGCTTCCCTGCACCTTCACTCCACCCAAAATTATATGTACATGTGTGTGTGTGTGTGTGTGTGTGTGTGTGTGTGTGTGTGTGTGTGTGTGTGTGTGTGTGTTTGTGTAGAGAAATAGAAGTCTTTTGTGAATCTATCTGCTGTGTCAATATCCAAGCTGATGCTGCCTTGCTACATTGCTGGAGTCTGGCTACATGACTTTTTCACCTAAATGTTATGTAAACATTGTTTCTTTTTTTTTTTTTTTTTTTTTTTTCAAAACAGGTTTATTGTTTTAACATATAAGAGAAATATCATAACAATTTTATACAAGTAATTAAAAATAGGTATTATTATAATATTCAACAAAACAACTAAAGTATTTACAAAGACATCCACTATAATCAGATCAATTAATTAAACTAAAATACCATGCTATTGAAATTAAATTTTTTTAACAACTTTTGTAAATTATCCCATACAATAAAATAAGATGTTTTTCTATTTGTTCTAGTCCTAATTGTGTATATTTCCATATGGCACACTGTATTCATAACATTTTTAAATTCATTGAACGAAGGAGGTGTATCTGAAATCCAGTTTCTAGTTATTATTTTCCTAGCCACTGCTAGAATAGACCATAACAAGGGAAGCTTAACCTTTTAAAACACTTTGAGGTACAAGTGTGTTGAATAATATAAGAGATTTAGAAATAATGAAATTATCTGTAAAAAGAGCCTGCAAAAATTCATTAATTGACTTCCAGTATTCTTTCAATTTTATACAGTCATAAAACATATGAGCCCAGTCAGCATTAATTTCTACATTACATCTCTTACATAGATTATCTTTATTATTTATTTTATTCATCATCAAAGGTGTATAAAAAGATCTATGTAAAAATTTCCATGTATAAAGTCTCCAGACAATGGAAGACGTAGTTCTATAAGCAGATTCCAATATATATTGTTTATCTTGTTGATTTGGTGGGTCCCCATTAATAGAAGTGAAATAATTCCAGTATGAATCTACACTGTAAAAAGTTTCTTGTCTGATAACTTTATGTATGTATGACAGTTTACCTTTATCAGAAACTTTATGTTGTAAATTTAATATCAAGTAATCAATCAGTGTTGGAATAGATTTTTTAACAGTTATAGACATTAAATCTATTTTATTAATGAGATGTTGTCTAAAGGTCTGAACCTCTAACCAGCAAGTTTCTCTTAGATCAAATTCTTGTTTTAAGAAATCTAGATTTTTAACTTTATTATCAGATATCAACTGATACCAGTACTTTAGATCATTATCTATAGCTAAATGAGTTCCTTCAGAAGTAGATGACAAAAGCATACCCTGAGTATACATTATAGGAAATACAATAAAATTCCATTCCCTATACTTAGGGTGCATGAATATAAAGTTACGATAACTAATAATAATATTTAATGGGTAACAAACCATATGTTTAGGTGTAATAGGTGAAGTACAAAATTCCTTTAGTAACCATAACATGGAGTTATTTACAATCATATTTTTATGTGTTAAGGAGATTTTCATGAAGTGTATATTAATTAGCTCCCAATAATGTTTCCATTTTGTGACATATGACTGATCTATTAATAAAGTAATAACTTTTACAATAGAAGAGATAGTATATAAATTAAAGTCTGGAAAAGAAATACCCCTTGAGACCAGCTATTAGTATGTTTCCTTAATGCAATCCTAGGTCTATTAGGTGCCCATAAGAAATTTAACATTAGTGTGTTCAGTTTCTTGATAATTATTTTTGTAGGTGGAAGTATTATTGATTGTATTAAGTATAAAATCTTGGGGAATATTATCATTTTAATAATTGTAAGTCTCTCCTCCATAGTAAAAACATATTATTCCAGGTATTAAAAAGATTTTGTATATTAAGAAAACAGGTATTATAATTATTATATATAATACATTTAATATCTTTAGATAGTATTATACCTAAATAAGTTATCTGACCTGAATTGGGTACATATTTAGTAAAATCACTAATGAGAATATTTTTTCGTGTATATATAGGTAGTATTTTAGTTTTTCTTCATTGAATATTAAACCAGAAATACTTTTAAAATTCATCATGTTATCAAATAGAGACTGTATAGAAGAATTAGATCCTGCTGATGTAATTAGAACATCATCTGCAAAAGTTGAATTTTGGATGTTGTATTTTCATCTATTTCAAAACCCTCTATGTCAGTACTGTTTCTGATCAAATTAGCCCAAGGCTCCATTACTAAAGTGAATAATAGTGGAGAAAGTGGACATCCTTGTTTTGTACCTTTAAGAATGGGCATTTTTGTGAAACATATGTTCCTACCTTAATATAAGCCAACGTTCCTTTGTATAAATGTTCAATTAGATTTACAAATGCATCCGAGAAGTCTGTGCACTTCATTAAGGTAAACAGATAGTCCCAACTTACTGAATCAAATGCTGAACTTATATCAAGACTAATAAGTGTTAAATCTTTCTTTTTCCTATTTGCAAAATCTATTAATGTTAAAGTTCTTCTTATATTATCAAAAGTATTTCTATTTACAATGAAGCCTGTCTGATCTATATCTATAATGCCGGAATGATTGTCTTCAATCTATCAGCAAAGATATTCATAAACATTTTATAATCAACATTAAGTAATGAGATGGGCGATATGAAGAACATCTAGTTGGATCTTTATTAGGTTTTAAAATTGGCGAAATAAATGTATATTGCCAAGATGGGGGTTATTAACTCAGTTTGGGCCAAAATAAAACCTTATGTATTAATGAATATGTATTTTTAGAAAGGATTTTATATATCTCTGGTATAATACCATCATTACCCGGTGCTTTGTTTGATTTAAGCTTATTTATTTGTGTAATAACTTCTGTATATGAAATACTCTTGTCCAATAGTTTAGTCTGTTGTTTATTGCTTTTATTCATATTTGTGATTATAAACTCCTTTATTTTATCTTTAGGTTCCATGTTAATATTATTATGGTTAATTTTGTGAAAGTGATTTCTAAATTCATCTAGTATTTCTGGTATACTAGAAACATTCTTCTTTTCCTTAGAGAAA
>NC_056739.1:235553761-235713761 GCF_019279795.1 Protopterus annectens
GAGAATTTGTCTTACTGGAACTCATTTCAGACTGATAAACTGACAGGAAAATTTCCAAAGTAATTTCTGACAGGAATATTATTAAGATTTCCTTTCTTTTTTAGATATAGTTCAAGAACTATATAAAACAAACATATTTAGAAAGAAAATTACTTCAAAAATTATTTTTTTAAGTAATTAATTCCTGTCAATGTAATGAAATTGGTGGAGCTGAAGAAATCTGCTGCTATCCTGTGTTCATCCTTGGCCACGCCCCTGTAAACATTGTTTCTGACCTTTAAGGTATGCATTTTAAGGCAAGGGTTTCCTAAATGCAAATATGTTGATTTATGTATTTGTACCTGTCTATAACACAATGTTTCTTCACCTCAGCTCATCTCAAATGATATCATTCGACTTACTTTCCCAAAGGAACTTTCTCAACAGGCATGTATTAATAATAGATAATGCTGTAAATTGACTTAGCTGTGCACTCAGTGTGGTGAAACATTGCTGTCACCTTCCCAATCAGAGTAAAATGCTGAAAGTCTCTGAACATTTTTGAGAGTTAAGGACTTTGACCTTGACTTCTGATGGGGCAAGGAGCTGTAACCTTTTACATGTTGAAATCTGCTGTGCAAATGAAACCCATTCATTCCCTCCCAAATTAGACTTAACAAATGCCCTCACCTCCACTTTAAATGTTGCCACTCTGTATGTGTGAGTCACAGCTGTTCTGCATATTAACAGTGTCATATATAAAAAGAGTGGTCGTAGCTCATGAGGTAAACCCAAAGAATGAGGCTGAAAAGTAAAATCCACACATGATTTAATGTTAGCGCTTTCGTACACACCAATAATATGCACTTCTTCAGACCCTGGGTCATTCTTTGGGTTTATCATTTGAAGTTTGTGTTGTTTTAGTAACGTAGCTCATGAGAGAAACAAGCACTAAGTGTGTTTATATTTTAGCTCACGAGGTAAACAAACACTAATTGTGTTTATTGTTCTTATTATCCAGTCTGTCTATTTTGATAAATACCAACCCTTGCATTATACATTCAGTTTAATGCTATTATGCTTTCCTGCTCACATTTGTATCACACTCACATCAAATGCACTAAACACTTAAATTTCAGAAAATTTGTGCTGAATCAAAACTTGTAATCCAATTTCAAAAAGCACATATTTGCTTAGAAAAAACGCATGTCCCAATATTTTCATTGATTACAGAGCCCTGAATATCACTGTAATCTAATAACCAAAACTGTATCATCATACTGAGTACTGTGCACTACCATACTGTTGTGTGGATCAGTCCTGAGCCATGAAGTAAGATTTTCTGCTTTTTGTAGCGTACTATTTTCTGAATGAAATTCTTGCTATGTGTAAGTTAAATCTCATATATTTCCTGAATTCTATTGTCAAATGTTTGCCATAAGAGGCATTTCCCCTTTGAAACTGTTGTTGAAATTGCATTCCAGTTTTATTCCTCCATACCTAACTGTTTTATACCAGTTTTTATTATCTTTATTTTTGGTAACTCTCATCCAGTGCACAACTGATTAACTTTTTTTCTTAATATTTTTGGTTGGAGTGCCAGATCCATGAGATATTAGAAAAAAGCAATGATGAAGGCCTACATAACCTTTGTAATAGACCATGTACTGAAGGAGGCCAGTCAGAAAGTGGGAATGAATAACCATTGCCATCACTCAAGTCCAGGTGAAGAAAGAATAAACCAGTTGACTGCAATACTGACAACCAAATGAAGCTGGTTGGTGCAGGAAAGCAGCATCAAGGACTATGACTAATCACCCACCAATCAGTGCATTCCTGTTCTGTAACCAGGGATAGGTTATAGTCAGAATAATGTATAGTCTAGTTGCTGGTATTGTTGAAGTACAATGCTTGCCAGGCATCCATCAGGAATCCAGAGTTAAGACTGAACAAAAATGTCTGATAGAGAATACAATTGCCTTAGAACTTGTCAGTCTGGAAATAACTACTTATTATCTCACTGTCACACACCTGCCATCTTGTCTGGAGGAGAAGTAAGAGAAAAAGGGGGATGGTCTGCAGTTAGTTAGCTGATTGTCAAATTGGCCAGAAAGGGAAAGGTATTAAAAAAAGACTTTCCATGTTGGGATAATTTTGCACTTAAAGTTAAATAATTAGATAACAAACCAATCCAAATGGATAAAACAACACTCAGCACATAAAATTAGAAAAAATAAATAAATAAATCAGCCACCAAGTACTAAACGTAGGTCTTTACTTTTTTAATGAAACACAGAACCAAATAACTAAACACTTTCACCAGACATAAATCGCTGGCTTCCTCAGAGTCATTTGGTGTTCTAAATAGAACATTTAAATATGCAAACAATCAATTAATTAATTAGTTAATAAACCAACCAACAAAAACCTTGTCAAAAATTGGATAATTAAAAACATCATCATTAGTAAATATAAATTTCCATCAAAGTCATGTTGCTGTAGTAACATTAAAGTGAAAATCAAATAAAAACAGTAAAACTTCTAACTTGGGACATCCTATATTATAAAGACAGAGTAACCAATATTGTAACACATGCACATTTTGTATTGTGAATAGATAACCAAACTAATATATTATTTAATAGTTATACCAGCTTACAACAAAAATCAATGCTATTCTTGCTACTTAGGAAAACACTATATATTTTGTGTCATAAAATTAAATCTGATTTGACTTTAGCTTTAAAATAGGCATCAAGGAAACACCATCATTCAAGCCAGGTGGCTTCAAGGCATTTAGCCTAAGTTGCCAAGTTGTTTCCAAGGCTCCAATTTTACTGTTGTTGTCAAACCTACTTTCACTACTAACAACTCGATCTATAACAAAAAATACAAACTTTTTAAAATTCTTAAATTTTTTTTATGTGTAAATAGAGTCGGTTATATTCATCACTTCTGAGTATGCTGCCTCAACTCTAAAGCTTAAACAGAGTGTGGATGAGTGTAGGGGGCGTGTCGGACAGCCGAGCAGTCCAAAAATCCACGCCCCTGCAATGAAGAAATGCTGCAATTTTGAGTTACATGAGCGGGTCCGCTCACATCACATGTGCACAATGTAACACTACACTCCCCCATATGTTAAACAACTGACAAAACTAAAAATAAAAAGAAAATTTTTTTTCTTCCGCTATAGCTGCCTGTATTTGCGCATGTTTGCACGGGTTTGCCCATTGCTTAGTTACAGATAGCAGCTTAGACACCAGAAGAGGATAATATGAAAAATATATGCAAATCAATCAAAATAGCGATAGCATAGTGGTTAAAACCTTCGCACACAGAGGCAGCATTCCCGGTTCGAGTCCCACTACTGCACGTTCCATTTCCTGTGGGAAATCTGCATACAAAAATATTTCCTGACATTTTTTATGTATACGTTTTGTAAAAAGCATTGAAATGTTAAATGTAGTAGTGAATGAATTATATATATATGAAGGTGAAATGGCTATGCATTCTGAGGCATGAGTACCCTATTTTAAGCAATATAAAGCACTGCTAAGCACATTTTACCATTATTGAGCATATTTAAATACAATTGCGCATAGCTGCACACTGCACTAACCAGCCCAACCACAGCATATTTGCACATAGCTGTGCACCGCTCTAACCAGCGCAATGTCGGGCAACGTTGGTCAATGTCGGGCAATGTCGAGCAACACTGAGCAATGTCGAGCAACATTGGGCAAAGTCGGGCAAAGTTGAGCAAAGTCAGTTAAACACGCTCATACCTCTTTTACTGTACTTTAACCAGTCAGGTCTGCCCAGCAGGAAAATAAAAAGCAGTGACAGGGCTCGAACTTAGAGGATACTGTGCACTATAGTCACAGTACTTAACCACTAAGCCATGACAACATTTCACAAACATGCACTTTCAACAGACACATATCTATCAAAGGAATTTTAAACATTGCCAACATCAGCTAAGCAGACGTGCCTACAGCTGAGATTTTCCAAAACTGGCCAATCACAAATAAGTGCAGGAAATAAGGCATATTTAAGCTCCACAGGTGGGAATACTTGCTATAACTGGTTGTAACTTCCTTCTGCAGTCAGCATGGCTGGTGTTGGAGAAGGCACTAGATTTAGAGCGCAACACTGGGGCATGCAGGATTCCAAAGTAATGGTTTGGCTCCTTGTCCACAATCATGAGGAAAGATTCCTGTGGGGCCAGTACCAGGGTACCCAATATAAAACGAAGGCCTGGAACAGTCTTGCCCATGATCTCACCAGTGCCACTGGTGTTCCTCGGATTGGTGAGCAGGTCAGCCACCATTATTATGACCTGAGGAGAAGTAGGGAGGATCAACTGGACCAGTGGATCCAGGAATCATGTACGATGCCTAATGCCCCAGTACTGAGTAAGTAGCCATTGTATTAAGTAGTTAAGAATTGCTATGCTTGTCTATACTATGGATAGGTATGTCTCAATATCACTGCATTTACTTCACAATTGCAGGTGTCTGGGCTATGAACCAGCAAGCCCATGAAGATAGGCTGCAAAGGCTGTGTCATGAGGCAGGTTAGTAATTATTCTGCATGTACTGTTATATAAAATAAATGAGAGAGCCTTCAAAAAGTCTTTTAATCCAATAAATAAAGGTGTAATAAACCTTTAATAAATGTATGATACATGGAGTGCATCTGTGTCATTTTCTTTGATATGTTGTTGTACTGTTGCATTCTACAAATAGTAGTGTTGTATTAAGCAGTGTCAACCCACACTTGGGTAGGCCCATATAACGAGGATGGAGTGCCAGTATCTTGTATGCATATGTACAGCCCTCAACTGTTGGTTCATGGCCAGCATGTATAGGTTAATCTGGCACATGAGTAGCTTGGTATTGTGTTCCCCAGAAATGTCAGTGTGCTGCCAGAAATGTAGGGAGCTGTTAACATATAACTGATACTTTCACCTGAACATATCTGGATAATTATATGAAAGTAGATCTGTCAGTGCACCATATTAGAAGTAGTGTATGTGAGCAACTCTCAAAATATGTTGCAGTAACATCTGCATCTTGGACAGTTTGTATGTAAGATACAGCTCATGTATATAATGATCTAGTAAAATCCAATTGCACAATATAAGGACACTGGGTAGTGTAATAATACATGTAAGGGACATATAACTGCAGTTAATAGTAATGTAGTGAAAACTAGAAGGATATATAAGTTGTTAATTGAGCTATCTTTTCCCACCCTACTGTATGTGCATAAAAAAAGCAATTCCACACCTCAATCGGTATGTCTAATCTCAAAACATTTGTTGGGACAAATGTCCTATTGGTTTATAAATATTTGCATTTATTTCTATGCATGTGCCCTGTTAAAATACCACAATATTGGTGGCCTGTTGCCATCAATTCAAATTGCATGCTGTTGTAATGTCCACTAATGTTCTATATATGCATGTGTTATGCTTGCTTTTCAACTGTTAAAAATCTGGTGTGTTGGTTTAATGGGAATACTTCTGCATGCTGTTATATCTAACTGGGAATGCTGTTGACTGTTACTAACCCATATCTTTATTAAACTCTCCAAAACATAGTTCGTATGGGAAGGCCGTTCCCAGCGGACACACCTGTCCCACCTCAGCTGGCCATGGCACCTGGCACCAGCAGATCTGGTGCCCAGCCTGGGACCTCCTCCTCCATTGGCTGTGTGCCACCTTCGGGTGGAATCCCTGCAGTGGATGGGGCTCAGCCCCCTCGTGCAAGCATGGGTGGAGGAGCACCTATCACCCTTCAAACGGTCCGGGCTGTGATGCATAGAGAGATTGAACGTTCTGTTGCAAAACCTCTATGCCAGCTTGAGGCCCAAGTGGCACAACTCCTGGGTCAGCCTGCCCCTCCTACACAGCCCCCAGCATAGCCACCCTCTGGGCCGTGAAGGTGTAGTGGTGACTGCCCATGGGTGGGGACCTCAGTCCCACTGTTTCCATCTGGGGGCTCATGGGCTTGCGGTTTCCAAACATCCCTCCCCGTCAAAGGTGTTCACCCACCACATGCGTCATATACTGGCCCTGTATGCATCTTGTTTGTCTTGTCTGTTTACCTCCCAACCTACCTCCCCATATATACCTACTTCCCCTACCCCACATTCCACTCTCACCTGAAAAAAAATAAAAAAAGAGCAATCTGCTCCAAAAAAAAAATTACGCCGCATACATAGCTGCCCATTTTGCACACATTTCCACTGGACACATGAAATGTTATTTAATTGGCATTACAACATACTTTGTTGTCCTCACCCCTCTCTCAGGGGTTGAAGGGTTCATATCTACCTCCAAATTTATTGCATATGCACAGCTGTTGCTGTTGAAGAAATGGGCAGCTATGGACCTTCCCTACACCCATCCTGCACATCCCGAGCTATTTTCCATGCTGTCTTTCCCTCTTTGTGCCCCTTTTTCACCACTTTCCTATCTCCCCGTTTTTCTTTTCTTTCAAATAAATTAGCGCGGGGGTGAGCAGGAGTAAGCACTATTAAGCAGTAGTTAGCGGCAATTCACAAACCCGCATAAACCCGCTTACAACTGCTTAAAAGTGCCTTAGTCACTCTGTATGTGAGGGGCCTTCTTCTGCTCAGGAGAAAAATAAATCACCTCTGTAAATCTCAAACCCTGGACCTTGCACACACTACACAATATGAAGTACCACTAAGCCATAGTAGATATACATCAAGTTGTTGCTTAAATAATTATATCATGTATCAGAATGAGTGAATGTAAAGGAAAATTTGGAATACCATACCACACAACTTGTTCTGTGGATGTTGACCAACAGTTGTTGTGGGATTACATTACATGACTGTAATAAGAGAAGCAGCCATTCTAGCAGGAAATAATGTTACACCATCACTTTACAACCCCACAGCAGGACAAACACTGGCATATCTGCTTAGGGCAGAGGCCATACCTCCCAACTGTCCCTAATTTTCAGGGATGTCCCTGATTTTGACACAAATTTTAGCTCTGTCCCTGTGAATCCCTCCTAAAACTACTGACTTTGGCCAGAAAGGTGGTGAATTACACTTAATGAATAATGACAATAATTAAGAGTTAGACACTTCAGAAAAGGTGTATTAATTCATATGCTCTGATTCTCTCAATGTTTCAACTTAATGGCACTAATATTTTAAAGGTGTCCCTGATTGTCCCTGACTTTTTCCTTCACTTTTCCCTGAGTCTGTTCAAATATGTACCTGATTGGTTGAGAGGTCTGGCAAAGGCAGAAACACAGAGACATATTAGCCTTTCTGCTATTACACACTGTGCAAATAGCTTTGGAAGGAGTTTCAGAAGCATACCCTTATGTAGGAATACAACACTGAAATACAAATGGATGTAGCCATGTACTGGTAGCACCCAACTATAAGAATGCCATTGCTCTATTGCTGAAAAGACCTGTGTGGTGCACAGACAAAAAATAACAGGCTATTCTCTGGCTATCATGTGGATAGGTCCACATTTGGGAGTTACACAGACAGACTACTTGCCTTGATAAACTAAAATGTACACAGCAACCCTGTAAGTCCAGCAAGATAAAATCCACACAATACTAATTACGCTCTCTGTACTTCTGCAACCCTACCCAAATGTAGAATATACCTGTGTGTGCAGGGTCTACCAAGGATGTAGGTAAGCATACCCACAGTACTGAAATGTGTCCAGTTTTTCTGAGCAGCTTGTGCTAATGTCAACAATAAAAAAGCACAAACTGTTTAGAACTGAGTAAATGAATATTCACAGAATAGCAGTTCACAAACAATTCTTGTGCCAAAGGAACACATCTCTATAACTAGCTTTGTATGGCAGTTAATTGTAACAGCTGAAAAGAAAGTACATCTTTCCATGTATCTTGGGGTAGCATTTTGAGGGGTGAGTACATTTCTACACTGACAAGTGGGTACTGGAAGCAGCAGCATTAGGTCTGAGTACAAAATGCAAATCTCTGGCTGAGTGGCTACACCCCTGGCTTCTGATATAAGAACTATACCAACCTTCTGACTTAAACAATGATGTCCACACCAAACAAGGATGATCTCCATCTTGGAAAGCTGAAAGGGCCAGGCCTACATGAGTCAGCAATTTATGGTACTGGGTTGCTATGACAGTGATTACTGCAATTACTGCACAGCAGACTGCATGCGATTAGCAAATGGTGGCCACTAATTGGTGCAGAGGCCATCACATGCTCATGTGCAAATTCATACAAAAGCAGGCTTCAATCTCTGGCAACAAACTTAATCACTCTATTGCAGAGACTGACAGAGAGAGACACACACAGAGAGAAAGAGACAGAGAAAAGGAAAAAGAAATATTACCAAATTATACAAAGGAAAGGTATGTAATACATATGTATTTACTGGCATGTAGTAGATGTTATTGAAGAATAGTCTACATAATGTGAAACATTCATATGTGGCAGCAGTACTTCTTTATGCACAGATGTTCTGCTTAACTGCTGCTATGGAAAATACTGTGTGCACCTGTGGGCAGTGGGACACATCTGTGAAATGTGTAGCTCAGCATTAAATGTCAAAGATCTGACCCATGTTATCTGTGTTCTGTACAGTAGTGTGGCCAATGGCTGTTGGGGGGATTAGCGCTGACATTATATAAACATGGGTGTGACAGAACAACACATGCATGATAGTCATATTAAAGTGTAGCTTAGCAATGGCAACTGCTGTAGCAGTCTAGTATGCTTATCTAGCATCTGTTGCCATATATACCCCCCCCCTAATATTAGTCTGTGTTCATATGTGACACCTGTTTGTGTTGCAGCAAGGCCCAACAGTTCAGCTGTGAGGTCTAGGGACTTACAACAGTGTGGACCATGTGTGTGTATGCCACACACACACGGACAAATATATATATGTGCCGTATATATTCACATCTGTATATGTTCATAGAGCAGGGGACATATTGCAACTGTTTGCGAAGTGTGGAGATATATATGTTGGTGAAGGCTAGTATGCGCATATTTGTATGTAGGTTTTAGTGTGTGACAAACAAGACAGCATACAGTGCTGGTATATGACATGTGGTGGTTAAACACTGTGGGTGGGTTGTTCAGTTTGCAATGTTGAAGCCAGTAAGGCCTGCTAAATCTACCTGGGCTGTGAACACCTTCAATGCATTAATCCCAAGACTGTGCGATTTTATTACATTACTGTACACCTTACATCCTTTGTATAATTGATATTCTCACTATAAAAGGTGAAATGTATATGGATGTGTATATGTATATATATATATATATATATATATATATATATATATATATATATATATATATATATATATATATATATATATATATATATATATATATATATATATATATATATATACTCATACACAACTACATCTACTTGTTGCAATAGATTCTCTGTACTGTTGACTGACTGTGATGGTCAATATGTTTGTGAATACGTCAAAGATATGTATCTGTGGGATAGCTTAGTGGGAAACTGTTTATGTTATGGTATTATGGTCCTTGCTTTGATCCTAGCAAAAGCTGTATATTCTGTTGCTAGGCAGAACAAGTGCTATTGCATACAGTGTGATTAAGTCCCTTGGTTTTAACTAGGGTGTGTCATTGGAGGCTAAAGCACTACATCTATGATTATTGATTGGTACCCATGTTGAATGCAAATCCTGTGTATACTGTAGTACTAATTGAAGCTCTGGGGCTGTACAGCAAAGTATGGTGTATGTCCACATAGCTTGCATCCACTGTTTTGTGTGGTCCCTGTATTCATCACAGATTACGTTTCTCAAGATTAAGATTGTGTAAGTACTGACACACAGTACTGTATAGTACACACTGAAAGTTTATCTGGGTTGTCATACCTTTGTGTCCTGTAATTGTGTCTGATGTGTGTGCGGGTATGTCTGTAACATGTCCTTTGACATATGTGGGGTAATACATATAACTGTGTATCTATCAACATTCATAGTGTACTACAGCAGTATGTGACCTATATTCCCAATTGTGCACATATTTTGGCCACGGGTTTGGCATTAACAAGTTGTGTGGTATAATAGTAATACATTTACTGGACCTTACACTGATTGTGATGGATGATATATTTCTTTACACATCAGCTTGATGTATATCTGCTTTGGCTAGGTGGTACATTGTGTTGCATACAGTGTGCCAGGTACTCTTGTATAGTCTTATATAGTGATTTTATTTTGTTGCTGTGCAGAACATGGTTCATTAGATAGAGAGTGAGCAAGGCACTTTCAAGCAGTTGTGGGGAGAGCAATGATAAGGGGCAGTTACAGTGTTTCACTCTCAGTTGGCTTATAGGTTGCTACATATGGCAGTTCAGTGATATCTGTACTGTATAATGTTAAATGTGCCATATGACTTGTTCAGACATATTTTTGTATTTATGTCTTCCAGGGATCATGGCCCACCACAGGAACCCGAGTTACAGTAGTGCTGAAGATGATATCATTACTAGCAGTATGATTCAGCACTACCGTCTTGTGTTCTCACAAACCAGCCAGGACCAACAGGAGCGTACTGCAGTGTGGTAACATGTCGTCCACGGGGTCAATGAGGTAGGACTGCATAACCGGACATTTGAGCAGGTACGCCACCACTGCAGTGATCTTCTCAGACATGTCCATCAGCATGCCGCTGATGTGCATAGACAACAGCTTGCAACAGGAGGTGGTGTTAATATCCACCCCCCCCCCCACCACCAGAGTGGAGGATCTGCTCATGAGCCTTGTGGCACCTGCCCAAAAACAACAGAAGTAGACATACACCATGAAGGAGGTTGGAGCCACCCAGCAAGCACTCATGGAGCATGCAGGTAACATGGCATATCTGTAGACTACTGTTATCTGTATTGGTAGATCATCCATACGTGAGATGTGGAGTGTGTCGTTCAAAGATGTGGAGGCTGTTGTTGTGCAATACTAATCATTTGGAACATAATCTGTAGCCCTGTGAATGTAAACTGTTGCTGTACTGTAAGATTGCAAACACACAGTAGCAATGCCACAGTTGTGGCCACTGACAAACTGTCTCATCTCTATGTAGGTCCCTCTGGGGTGACATCAAGGCAGTGGACATATGCTGGTTAGTGTGTTCTACATTTATTGTTGTAAATAAAAAGTGCATGTCATAGCTAAGGAGTAGGCCATGTACACATGTGACACACCTACCCATAATGCATGCTGTGCATGTTTGGTGTAAGACCACGCACATCTCACTAATGTGGTTAGCTTCCTCAAATGCATGCAATACCCAGACCATCTCAAACAAATGTGGCTAGACTGTAGTGACCATTGGATAGGCACAGTTGATACTCAACATGCACATAACGTACACATATATGTCATACACAGAGCATTTTAACATGCTACACATAAAGGATTCCAAAACCCTCTGTAAAGACACACTCCAGTAACCAAAATTTCATCCATACATTACACATAATATACCTGAGAGGTAGAGGCCTATCCTGGGGCATTTAAACACTCTGCAACACACTACACATTCATGTCAGGGAATGCTCCTTATTGGCCTCCTTACAAAGCCACGTAACAACTGGATGTGAAATGGTGAATTTAGCCAAGGTAGTACAGTTCCGGCACAGCATGATTAGTGCTAGTTTGTGAAACATTTGTAGCCTTGAGTGACCACCTGCTTCATGATGATGGCCTATGGTACTATACCCCATACAGTTATTGTAACCACAGTAGTACACATAGCTGTCATTGCTACACACCATAATAATGCATGTGTGCACACATATGCACCTCTAAACAGTATGCATACCAATCACCATTTGCACAACTGACACATATATGTCTTGTGATGCTATCAATTGGCTAGGTCATATGATACATATTGGGCATGTGTAGTGTTTAAATCTGCAGTTGTGTTTTAGTATGCCATGTCATGTATGAGACTGGCATGTCCACAATATGATCTACAGCCATGTCATGTATGAGACTGGCATGTCCACAATATGATCTACACTCACCATAAGTACCATACATTGGGTATGTGGCCGAATGGTATTCCATCAATTATCCATGCACCACTGATGATGAGGTGTGAATACTCATCATGCATGTGCTAAAATTGTGTCCACAATTATTTGCTAAAGACACAGAGGCTGTAATCAGCATTGGATACCTATCTGACACAAAGATACACATCCAGCAATGGTATGTACACCTGTGAGTTATGGTGCACAGTACATCACAGGGTTATAAATACCTGCACAGCAATGTTGTGTCCATATATGCATTGTATTCCAGGGGGAGGGCCATCACCTAATAACAAAACACATGCATCAAAGCCATGTATACTGTTAGTAACAAGGACTGACTACACTTGCACTGCATGATGTTGAGCAACACATGTCCTGCATGCTGACATGTGTGATATGACTGTTTTGCTTGTTATACTGTACCCCACCATCACCTGCTATTGTGTATGTTCTGTGATTGCTGGTGTTGTGCGTGTCTGCTTTCGGGAGGAGTGTAATTTTGTGTGTGTGCATGTGTACATGTGTGCATGTGTGCATGTGCACATGTGCACATGTGTGCATGTGTGCATGTGCGTATGTGTACATGTGTGCATGTGTGCATGTGGTCTGTAGTCATGTTCAGGTCTTAAAATGTGTTTCCTGTTTTCCTCTCACAGGTGCTGAGGTGGGGCTGGTTCAGTACAGCAGGGAATCTGATGTCACTGAGACAGACAGTGATCATGAGGATAGGTGCGTTGCGGCACAGGCAGGTTTGTCAGGGTCTGTTGTTGGGCCACAAATTGACAGTACACAAGTCTCCACCCCATCCATGCACACAGTCATACTGCCTGTACATCCATCATCACCATTGCCCTTAGCTGAGGGACAGTGTACGGTTGGCACTGGCCAGGACAGTGTGGTATCTATGGCACATGAATCAGGACACAGCAGCCATAGCCAGATGTCTGGAATGCTACCACATAGGCAGATGCCCAGCGGTTCTCGTCAGAGCAGTGCTGGTCATCATGTCCCTGGCAGACATGCCACACCTCTTTCTACCACATGCATGTTCCAGGCTGTCATGGAGGTACAGACATGAATGGAGCGGTACACCAGACAGTGGCTAAGGGAACAGCGGGCTCAGTACACCTCTGTAAATGACAGTATCCGTGACCTAGCAGGTGCCATACGTAACTACACTGAGGTCATTGATAGACGTTGGGGTGAGACATTGGATGTCATCCACAATGTCATGTCCATGTGTCAGGACAGTGCGGGATGGCTGAGACATTGACATGGACGTATGCCAGCAACATCACCAGCTAGAGGTCGCCATGGATGTCCAGCAAGTTACAGCCGCTCCCGTAGTGCCAGTACCAGCCCCAGCAGATGACATGAATGTGGCTCTGGCCAGTCCCAGCAGGGACCTGGATCCAGTGGACATATGTCAACCTCTTCGGATAGTACCCAATCTGGATTAGTACCTGATACTCTCTGTAGCACCCCTGCCATGCACAGGTTCCATATCCTTGGCCAGAGACGGTGATCTGTAAAGCCTGCCAGGTACAGTCTGTAGCTGTCTCGCAAATCCCCGTATATGGCAGCCACATGGTGGAACTGTGTGCATGCAGACACACACACATAAACCAGAAACCTAGGGCAAACACATACCCACACACATGACATCAACATTGGCCCATAACAGTATTCATGGCCCTCACACACACACTCACACACACATGTCGATTGTATGGCTCAGTGTAGGCCTCTGGCAAACCAACAACACACCCTGTGCATATGATGAAACCTGTTCCACCTCCTGTCATCTGTAACATTGATGCAGGAACAGGCTAACATGGTGCTGATGCACAGGGTGACTTTAATAAAGTATAGCAATGGTTGGATGCGTAGCATTTTGTCAGCAGTAAAGTGTAATGATATCCCTGAAGGTGTAGCTGAGCAGGCATGATGCATTAAAGCTGTAATTAGCAATGTTGCATTGTTTCACCAGTGTTTATTCCAATTGTGTTTTGTTTGCCCATGTGCCACTTGGCTGATATTTTCAGTTGTGTCAGCATGTGTTATACAGTGGACAGTAAGTGTGGGGTGTGTGTAACACAGGTTTGCAGGTGTCCATTTGTGAACATGGTGGAGGTGCACTGTCTGCATGTACATGCATATTGGACACATGGGCAGGGTGACATGCCCTGTATTAGCCAGTGTTAACACTCCATAGTTTCTATTGGTGGCCAGTATGCATTGTACTACACACATTTTGGAACTTGAGTACGCATGTGTATGTATGACATGAGTTGACACTGTGCTGTGGGTGATGCTGTTGTTGCTATCTGTCATTGGTTTGCATTACTAAGGTTAACACTATCCCAGCTGCATAATCCTTTAGTAATGCACACTGTTCACCTACAGGGTTGCATGGATCGTGCTATCACAAACACAAGAAATTATCACTTATACAGTAAAAGTGCATTAGTCTCATGGACCCCTGCCATAAACTAATTATATAATAGAAGGCGTGAAGTTGTACCAAAAAAGAGTTATATACCAAGAAGAGATAACCTCTCTGGTCAGTATCATTGGGAAAATACAAGCCCTTGTTAAACATACAAGGCAAGCTTCAAAATACAAAATGGCAAGGATTCCAAAGACAACACTAAAGCTTTCTTTAGTGTTGTTTATAATCTACAGGGGAAATCTCCGATCAGGTCACAGTTAAAGTAAATGGTCACAAAGTACACTTATCTGACTGACATTACCTATTTCTTGTCAGACAGTTTGAATGCGGATTTCACCACCCTGTCATTACACAAGGGCCACATTTCCAGACCTGAAGAATTTAAAACCTGATGATTGACAGATACTCTAGTTAAAACATCTCTTTACCAAAGTTCAAACCACAGTGGCAATGGTACTGGACAGTGTCCCTGGCTGTGTCATACACAAGCTGACATATGAAGTCACCACTCACCTAAACACTCTGTCCAGATGCAGCCTCTATACAGTTTACTTACTTGTGGAATGATGCATGGTAATGGTGTTCACAGTCCACAAGGGTTGAGCTACAATGTCTTCTTCTTCTTCTCCTTTCAGATGCTCCCATTAGGGGTCGCCACAGTAGATCATCTGTTTCCATTTCTTCCTGCTCTCTGCATCTTGCGCTGTCACAACATCCACCTGCATGTCCTTTCTCACCACAGCCATAAACCTCATCTTAGGCATTCCTCTTTTCCTGTTACCTGGCGGCTTCATCCTTAGCATCTATTTCACAATATACTCTGCATTCCTCCTCAGCACATGTACAAACTAACTTAATCCTGCCTATCTGGCTTGGTCTACTAACCTTCAAACCTGGGCTGACCCTCTAATATACTTATTCCTAATCCTGTCCACCCTCGTCACACCCAGTGCAAACGTTAACATAAATTGATTAAGGGTAGAACTGCAACAGATCCTGGAAACTCTCACCCTATAAGCCAGACAAATGTTATCTGGAAGGCTATGGAGCACAGCATTATGGAACTCATTAACAGAGACATTAAGAACCTGCAAAAACTGCACCATACCCACTTAGGTTCTCTAAAGGCCAGATCATGGCTCCTACACCTAGTAGACTTCAAGCCAGTTAACAAGGCTATATGTGAGGGAGGGGAGGTCCACACAGCCAAGCTATAGCTCACCATCAACTCATACCCATCCCACATTCTGGTACTATACATAACCTCAACAGACTGACCATAAACGATTCTTACATGATAGATTGACAACTGACGAACAGATGTAGGACACACAGTAACATCTGCAGCCTCCATGTACAATTCTATACCAGTAACAAGTGGTATTCACCTGCACTCAGTCCTGGGACCACTCCTGTTTGGCATATAGCTTTCTTAGGTACAAGAAAACATAGTAGGGATATGTCTGCCCACATCTGATGAAAATGCATACTGTGGGCCATATTTTATTCTCCAGATGACACACACATCCTCCAAAAGGGTATCATAGAGACAGATACCTGATGTCAAACTCATGCTGTAAAGCTATAAGCCAAAGAAAGCATAGTTATCCACTTTTAGAAAACAAAGTATCCCCTGAGTACCACATAGGTAGTAGCCCCCAAAATGTGGAACAGGTACTAATGTATACATAGAGCCATGTGTTTAGCCATCTCTCCTTTGATAATCACATTACCAAAGGGTTTTGGAAATTCTTCTGTGGAGCAACTAAGCAATAAAGGGTTTGCATGCAGATCCGCAGAGGTTGTTGCACACCTATAATGATTAGTCATCTTTGCCAGTCTTTGCTTGCTTTGGAACAGGATTCAGATATACCTCAAGCATAAACCCTCACTCACACTCTTCAATAGAAACCGTGATGAGGGGATGTGAAACAGAAGACGTAGCCCAGGGATCACTGCAGTGGCTAAGCTTGTCACAAGCATACAGAAGTGACCCAAGGTCTGGAAAGAGCCAGCACACTCTGGAAAAGATAACATATGTTTTTCATGGAGAAAGCAGAGTACCCACCTATGAAATAATTGAGGTCACATGTATGTATATGACTTTGCCCCACAGCTACCTTACATGTGTAATGCACATACAGTTGTCATTGTGATATGTCATACACTAGAAAAATCAAAACCCACTCCACATTGACCTACAGTGTCACACACTCGGAACACACACACAGTCAGCAAGTGTGAGATTCAAACTAATTCCTAACTACATTATGATGCTACAGCAGTATGCATTTACACGACACGCTATATACATTACTGGGATTTCACCTTTCCACAGGTATATTTGTAGGATGGTGACTTCATCAGACTTGTCAAAGATGAGTATACCACTTTTAAGGGGTGTGAGTAGTCTCCAAAAAGGCTGCTCTTCCTCAGGGAGATGCACACACTCACACAGTTGGCAAGAGCAGGAATCAAACTCCTACCTAATTACATTATGATACTACAGCAGTACGCATTTACCCGAAACACTATACACATTACTGGGATTTCACCTTTCCACAGGTGTATTTGTAGGATGGTGACATCATCAGACTTGACAATGATGAGTATACCACTTTTAAGTGATGTGAGTAGTCTCTAAAAAGGTTGCTCTGTCCCCAGGGAGAGACAGACACACACACACACACACACACACACACACACACACACACACACACACTGGGCAAGTACAGGGTTCTTAATCCAAACTAAGTATGTATTTACACTTCAGCAAGCAATATGGAGTTACAGGGTGCAATACAGACATTACTTGCTGACAGTTTTGCCCAAAGGTTTTTTTTCACATTTGCTAACCTCAGCAGGCTTATCATACTAGGTGTATTGTGAGTGTATTGTATGCATAGGCCATGACCATATCATATATGGGTTGACACACCACATACTGGCACACACAGGGTCAAACCAGTGGTTAAGCTCTGTCAACCCAATACTGGACAATACAGTCAAGAGGAGTAGGGTCATACAACCACAACACCAACAGTCTCACATAGACCTACAATATAAGCACCAGCAAAACACACACATACATACACATTACCATATTCGGAGAATACAAATATTAATCTGAAAAAGAGAGAGTGTCCTCCTAAGCAGACAAGCAAACAACATGCACCTCCAAGCACACACCAGAAAACACATAAAATACCAAATCAGTGTGCCTCACAACAGGCCCTAAGGCAAAACAACATACCCAACACACTAGTAATAGGTGACTCCATAGTCAGGCACACAGATGTTCCACTCACTCGGCTGGACAAGGGGAAGGTTACTGTCAGCTGTCTGTCAGGTTCTATGATCCGCCACATAACACAAGCATTTACATCACTCCAGAACAGGTACATATACGATGTGTTCTTTGTACATGTCAGTGTGAATGATCTGAGACATACCTCCCAGGACAACATGACAAGAGATATATAGTAGCTCTATGATCATGTAGCCCAGGCTGGTATGACCCTGATCTTAAGTAGCATCTTACTTTCTCCTACATGATACTGCAATATAACAGAAAGATGATAAACTTCAACAATTGGCTGAGCTTCTGGTGTCATTCAAAGGGGATCCAGTCTCTGTCTGCCTGTGATGACATGATAGACAAGCCTCGTTGCTTCGCTAGAGATGGTTTGCACCTGTCGCCCCTTATGCTTCTGAATACTGGCCAAGGCCTTTGCTGTCCACATATTACCTTTTTTAGGCAAGGATCAAAGGTTAATAGGTTCATGGGTAGGTACTAGGCTATTGGCCCTGGGGCATATACAAGCCCAGCCAAAAAGGTACCCTGGCTTTTGTCACCCAAGAAATTTATTTTCCTGTGCCACTGTTGAGCAGAGACACAGAATTGATCCCCGGGGGGAATTTCCTATTTCCCATCCAATCATCAAGATTTTTCTTGAAGAGTGCTAATGAGCTTTGTTTGATATAGATAGGTAGTTTATTCTGGAGTATGGGACATCTCTTGGACAGGAAACTATCCCTCCGGCATGTTCTGTTTATTGTGGTGACAAGGTTTAGGTCCCTAGATCGTGTAGCTTGAAGGGATTGGGATTTCTTTAAGTGGAGCATGTCCAACAGCTTTGGGTTTGACATAGCTTTGTATGTTAGGCAGAGATCACCTCTGAGTAGGCGATATGCGATGGAGTAAAGCTGGAATTTTTTGAGATGGTCTGTGAGGGCATGTGTTTGAGGCCAGTAATCCCCTTTGTGAGGTATTTCTCCGGCCTTTCCAGTTGTTGTAGATGTCTTGTGAGGTACATACCAAAAGGGGCATTGTACTCTATAATGGATCTAATGAGTGATGAGTAGAGGAGAACAATGACCTCTTGTTTTCTGCATGAGAAACATTTTGTGATGAGGTGTGCCATGTAGAAGGATTTCCTGACTGCTGTGGTGATGTGATTATCAAAGGAGAGACTACTGTCCACCTGCGTCCCAAGGTCTCTTATCACACTTTCGGTGTTAACTATACTACCACCTATGTTGTATTTCATGGGTACAGAGTTTTTACCAAAGGGGATGACAATGCACTTTTTGGCATTGAGCTTGAGGCCATGGCTTTGACACCAGGCATCTGTCTCAGTGAGGCCCTTTTGTAGGATGTCCACATCGTTAGTAGTTTAGATTATGACTCCTAGTTTGCAGTCATCTGGAAACTTCATTAGCCAAAGACCTTCTGTGTTAGCCTGTACTTCAGGGAAGTAGATACCAAACAGGACAGGACCCAGGACTGAACCCTGTGGTACTCCACTTGTCACTGGTCTGAAGCTGGATTTGGAGTCTGCTACTTTCACAGTGTGGGTTCTGTCAGGGAGCCAGTTGGCAACCCATCTTGTGACATAGGGATTTATACTAAGTTTAGTGAGTTTATCTATAATTCCAGAGTGGGGGATGGTGTCAAAGGCCTTGGCAAGATCTAGATAGGCTGTGTGAGCCACCTTACCCTTGTCTACAGCTTTATTGCCTGCTTCAAAGAAGTCTATCAGGTTTAGGCGACATTATCTGCCTTTTACAAACCCAAACTGGTTGGGGTCCAGAGTTTGGAGATTACCAATGTCGTTGTTTATAAGTTCCATGATGATACATTCCATGGCCTTGCAGACCAGGCTCATCAAGTTAATGGGGCGCTAGTTCCCGGGGTCTGTGGTGGCTTCCCCCTTATGTAGTGGGATAACCGTTGCTGTGTGCCATTCAGCAGACACAAAGTCTGAGGTGAGGTTATGATTGAACATGGTACTTAGGCGTGGTGCCAGTTAGTTCTGTAGTTCATGTAGAAAGCAGCCTGGGATGTTGTCTGGTCCCATGGATGCTGTGTTCCTGGTTTTGGAGAGTGTGGTTTTTACCTGTGCAGCTGTGATTACAGGAACTTTGCATTCTTCCGGTATAGATATGGGCTCTTTAATGGGTGAGAGGGGGGTAAAGTTAGCACTGAACCTATCTGCCAGGATGTTGGCAATATCAGTTGGTTCTGTATATTTAGTGCCATTGTGTTGTAACTCAGAGCAGATCTGAGTGTTGCCATTGAGATTCTTGACATAGCTATAGAATGCTTTGTGGTTGCCTTTAGAATCAGTGGCAATTTTGTTTTCATAACTAGCTTTGGAGGATTTTATCAGGGATCACAGCTTCTTACAGAGGCTGACCAGGGAGCTAATCCACTCATGGGATTTTACTCTCTTTTGCAACAGTTTCTTCCTTCTATTCTACAGTTTGTTTATGGCAAGGGACAACCAGATTGGCTTCCTTTTTTTGGAGGATAGCATCTTGGATCTGTTTAGGATAGCACGATCCATGCACTCATGTAAGTGCTTATAAAGTGCAATTGTGTAGGATTCAGTAGTCATAACTGTATTATCCATCTGCATGGGTGTCATGAAGGTCATCACTTCTGTCTTAAGAAGCATGAAGTTGGCTTTGCAGACATTTTTAACATGGTTTCCTTAATGGGGGGTAGGGGCAGAATGTGTATATGTAGGGTAATTAGCTTATTATTGGATTGGACCAATGAGATGTTGACTTCAGGTGTGGAACACCGGTCACTCAGGACAAACCAAACACCGTAACCAACACAAATAACCACAAAGTGAGCTAAATGCTACTCATTGCCAGAAGTCTCAGCTTCCAGATGGACACACTCGAGGCACTTCTCAGTATGGAGAATATTGATATCTGTGCAGTAAGAGAAACCTAGTTCAAGGCTCCAGGAGCACACCAGCACTACCAGGATACTACTCATTCCATACCTTCCAGCATCAGTACCTGGATCATAGCACATAGGGTGGGGATGTATCCATATTCATCAAGGATATCTACACCTCTCTCTACATCCTCTCTACAGGATATGTACCCATAGAATGTTGCACAGCAATGTTCTTCCCACTCCACAGGGGTGGGGCCACAAAAGACCCTTGGCATTCATGCTCTATGAGCCTAACTAGTCTGATCTGCAAGTCAATGGAGCCAATCATAATGGAAGTCAACAATAAAGACATTGGGAACCTTCACACAGTTGAGCACCCCCAGTTTGGCTTTGTCAAATGCAGATCATGCCTCCTGAACTGGGTGGATTTCTTTGAGACAGTTACCCAGGCAACAGATGATTGAAAGGAGCTCTACACAGCCTACCTATACCTCACTAAGGCCTTTGACACCATTCCCAAGTCAGGTATCATAAATGAACTCACCAACCTGGGCATAAATCCATACATCACAAGATGGACTGCAAACTGGTTCACAGATTAAAAGTTGCTGGCTACATGTCAGACTCTAAACTGGTAACAACTGGTGTCCCCCAGGGTTCAGTCCTGCGGCCCCTCCTGTTTGATATAGACTTCTCAGAAGTACATGCCAACACAGGAGGGTTGTGGTTGACTAAGATTGCTGGGAACTGTAAAGTGTTTGCCATAATAGATTCCCCGGATGACACAGATATTCTCCAGAAGGGACTCTATGAGGCAGATGTGCGGTGTCAGAATCATGGCCTCAAGCTCAATGTGAAAGAATGCATAGTAATCCCCTTTGGGGAAAACAAAGTACCCAGAAACTACCACATAGGTGTTACCCCCTAAAACCTGACAAGGTAATAAGGGATCTGGGGACACAAGTAGACAGTCATCTTTCCTTTAACAACCATGTTGCTAAAGTGATTAGGAAATCCTATGTGGCCCACCTAATCAACAAAGGGTTTGCATCAGGATCAAAAGAGGTAGTGCTGGCCCTCTACTCTTAAGTCATCAGACCCATCATTGAGTACAATGCACCATTTTGGATGTACTCGACTAAGCATATCCAGCAGCTGGAGAGACCATAGGTACCTCACCAAGAGGATTACTGGCCTCAAACAGTTATGTTATGCAACACAACTGGTAAAACTAAATATGTTTTCCGATGCATACTGCCTACTCAGAGGCACACTCTGCCTAACATATAGAGCCATGTCCAACACATAACTGTTGAGCATGCTCCATCTAAGGATAACAAAACTGAGTCACACTACACCATCCAGGGATATGAACCTCATCACAACAATGAATACAACATGCTGGTGGGATAGAGTACCATCCCAGACACTTGCCTTACTGTGGAACAGAGTCCCAATGTACATCAGACAGAGCCTCTCATTGGCACTCTTCAATAGGAACCTTGATGAGTGGATGGGAAACAGACAATTCACGCCAGGCATCATGTCAGCAGCCCCACTAGAAAGGGGCTTAGGGTACTAACTATTTAGAACTAGGGCTTGGGAGAATAACCAATGGGGTGGTGAAAGAGGCATATCTTGCCTAGGCTAATATATGCCTTTGTGAAGATAGTCTACTACATACCTATGAACCTATGTGACAAGTACATGTCTACAGATAGTAGATGTGTACTTCATTGTACAGTCATGTTGTACAGCAGGCACATGCACCACATACACTGTAATGCTTACAGATACTGGTGGCTATTATTTACGTTGGGTGAGATGTGCACCTCATGTCTTTTGTGCCATCGGGATGTGTGCTGGGTGGGACAGTCCTGGATGGCTCCCTGTCATAGTCACCCTCTTACACACATCTCTGACCATCCATCTTTGGCTTATTATACTGTGTTCCCCCTACATATATATATATATATATATATATATATATATATATATATATATATATATATATAGGTACATAGGTAGGTAATAGGCTATCTGCCTGAAGGCATATATTACTATGGCCAGCGTGTGCAGCTATCACCACACATGGGGTTAGTTCCCTTTGCCTCTGTGTAGTAGAGCTGATGAAGTGATCTATGGTGTGACAGTTCAGTTTCACGTACACTCATCAAGGCTCCTCTGGAAGAGTGTCAGTGAGGGACTCAGCTTAATGTAGGTTGAGAGCCTGTTCCAAAGCAAGGTATGTCTGTGGGTTAGTAATGTATCCCTCCAACATGTTCTATTTATTGTGATGATTATATCCCTAGAGCATGTGGCACAGTGAGCTTGGGTTTACTTCAGATAGAGCATGTACATCAGTTCTGCATTGGACATGGACCTGCCTGTTGGGCAGAGATCGCCTGAGTAGAAAGTATGCAACATAGTACAGATTGAGTTACTTCTGTCTTGTTGCATGGGGCAACTGTTTGAGGCCAGTAATCCTCTTGTTGAGGTGCTTCAGTGGTCTTTCCAGCTGCTGAAGGTGCCTAGTCAGATTCATTGCAAGTGTGCTGTGGTACTCTCTGATGGGTCTGATGACTGATGAGTAGAGGGAAACACCTTTGACCTACATGCAAAGACTTTGGCAATTTGTGGGAACACATAGCATGATTTTCTAACCACTTTGTGAATGTGTTTCTGGAAGTAGAGATGACTATCCACATGTGTCCATAGATCCCTTATTATTACCTCCATATTTAGGGTGTTGGCACCTATGTGGTATTTGTATGACTGTAACTCGAGGCCATAATTTTGACACCACATCTGTCTGACTGAGACCCTTTTTAAGGATGTCTCTGTTGTCCCAAACATTGATTATGACAACCTTTTTGCAGTCATCCACAAGCTTTGCTAACCATAGCCCTCATGTGTTTGACTGTATTTCTGAAAAGTATGCACCAGACAGAAGGGGTCCCAGGACTGCGCCATGGGGGGCAGCAGTTGTTACCGGTTTACAGTTCAACAGGGAGACCACAATTCTTACCTTGTGGGCTCTATCTGTGCCCCAGTTGGCAATCCATCAGATGACGTACGTGTTTATGCACAGGTTGTTGATTTTGTGGATACAACATGTGTGTGGGATGTTGGAAAAGGGCTTTTCAAGGTCTATGTAGGCTGTGTGCAGCTAATTTCATTGATGTATGTCTTGGGTAACTGTCGTGAAACTGTCTAGCAGGTTTAGGGACCATGATCTGCCCCTGACCAAACCAAAATGGGTAGGGTTGGGTGTTTGTAGGCTCCCAATAGCTCTGTTTATGAGTTCCATAATGATGGACTCCATGGCCTTGCAGATTAGGCTTATTAGGCTTATAAGACAATAGTTCCCATGGTCTGTTGTGCACCAACACTTGTGGAGTGAGCCAGATGTTGCTGTATCCCATTCAACAGTTTCATATCCTGTACAGAGGGTGAGTCTCAACAGACTTTTCAGGTGCAGACTCTTTTTGTTTTGGAGTTCACATATGACACAGCCAGGGACACCATGTCATCCCATAGACACCGTGTTTTTAGGTTTGGATAGAGCTGTTTAACCATTGTACATGTGATTTCTGGCTTTTCACAATCTCCAGGTATGGTAATTGGCCCTTTTGTCAGTGAGAAGGGGGTAAATATGTATGAACCTGTCTGACAAGATGTTGGCAATGTCATTCATGTACATGTATTCATTTACACATTGCACTGACTCCAAACATATATGAGTTTACATTGATATTTATGGCATAGCTAAAGAAAGCTTCATGGTTCTCTATGGACTCTTTGGCAATATTTTTGCCAGAACATGGCTTGGATGATGTTAGGAGTGCTCATTGTTTCTTGATGATACTGATCTGAAATTTATTGATCTTCTTTGGGATTTTACTTTCTTTGAACAACTTAAGTACTTGTATTACATAGTTTATGACAGGGGTCCAATATATTATATGGGTCTGTTTTCATAACACTGTGTGCGCAAGGCAGGATTGGTGAATAGTGACATGTGTCTGGAGTAAGACTTGCAACTGCCAGATATGTGTGGCCCACTGCTGTACTCAGACATTGCCTAAGTGTGTGAGCATTCTCAGTATGAATTTTCAGTATGTTGTTGACTGAAGTTTGCTTCATTTTTTAAGTGTGTCAGCATGCCCAGTATGACCTTTCAGTATGTTGTTGACTGACATTTGCTTCATTTGTTTAAGTGTGTGAGCATACCTAGTATGACCTTTCAGTATGTTGTTGACTGACATTTGCTAAATTTGTTTAAGTGTGTGAGCATGCCCACTATGGGCATATATATACTATATATGTGTGTAAAAATTCAAGTTGTTTTTTATTTCAGGACTCACCTTTGTGTTGTACATTGACAGGAAGCACACTGTGCCTGCAGGGCTTCCATAAGTCAATTTGCATAGACTTATCAACATTTCTACATACAGGGGGGGGGCAGCTATTATTTATACATTTCTACCCGAGGGGGCACACCTGATTGTTACTGTGGGTGTACATAGGATGAGGGGTACACCTGACACTTATACACATTTGCTAGGCCTGCACTGCTATGTCAGGTACTCCATTTCAGTCTGTACTGTTGCCTATCATACTGGCTTGAGGCATACCACTTTACTACCGACCTTAGCTTCCAATTACACGCATATTAGTTTGTGACCTCATAGCCTATCCAACCCACATCACACTGCTTGGCCTGCTGTTATCTGTCTCCATAGGCCTGGGGGGAGGTTACTCATATGCCTCCTCAGAGGGCATGATACAGCATTTGTTTGTGTTTGCGTTTGTCTACAATTGTCCTGCTGGCTGTGACTGTTAAGTATGTGAGCCCCCAAACTGGTATGTGTGAGTGACTTAAGTTTTGTCTGTGCCAGTGAAATGCTGTCATGGCTTAGTGGTTCAGTACTGTGACTATAGTGCACAGTATCCTGAGTTTGAGCCCTGTCACTGCTTTTTATTTTCCTGCAGGGCAGACCTGATTGGTTAACGAACAGTAAAGCAGGTGTGAGCGTGTTTACTCGACTTTGCTCAACTTTGCCTGACTTTGCCCAACATTGTCCGACGTTGCCCGACATTGCGCTGTTTAGCGCGGTGCGCAGCTCCACGCAATTGTATTTAAATATGCTCAGTATTGGTAAAATATGCTTAGCAGTGCTTTATATTGATTAAAATAGGGCACTCATGCCTCAGGTGGTGCTGCAGGGCTGCCTATGTCGGATGCACATAGTACACTCCCTATACATGTTTGAAAACAGGTAGTGTCAAGTTAGGCATCCCTTTTAGTGTATGTGCGAGTCAGAGAGAGGTGTCATTTCCAGGGTTCCTACTGAGTCAGTGTATGTGCTATGTGTTGCCTCTTTGCCAAGGCCAGGGCATACTGGGCACACTTCCTTCTGCCTACTGGGGCAGGCTCAGGTTGTTCCTCCTCCGAGTCACGTTATACCTGTGCAGGCATTGGCAATGGTGGGCGGCTGTTTGGCCCTTCCCCATGCTGTTTCTGCTTCCACTGTTTTCTCAGGATCATATTGTGTAGCATGGCACATACCATAACAATTTGTATACACCCACATATAGCAACACTAAATCCACATATGCAGAGGCCCTTAACTGTAACCTGCCCAAGCAACAAAGACCTCTGAAACTGAAACGCAAACAAACACCAATCACAACCAATGTGTCACATAGTTCACAACACTAGTGTGCCACCCAGCAACAGCCCCTAAGGCAAGACAATGTACCTAACACTTTAGTTATAGGTGACTCTATAGTCCGGCACACTGATGTCCCTCTCAACAGGTTGAATAAGGAGAAAATTACAGTCTGTCGGGTGCCAGGATCCGCCACATAACGCATGCACTCAAGTCACTCCACAACAAGTACAAATATGACTCTGTCATTGTCCATGTTGGAGTGAATGACTTGAGACGTACCTCCCTGGACTACATGAAAAGAGACATGGAAGAGCTCTCATATCATGTGGCCCAGGCAGGTATGACCCTAGCCCTGAGTAGCATCCTGCCTTCGCCCAGAATGATACCACAATATAAGGATAAAATGATTGACTTCAACAATTGGCTAAGCTTATGGTGTCATTCAAAGGGGATCCAGTATCTGTCTGCCTGGGATGACATGATTGACAGACCATGATGCTTTGCCAGAGATGGTCTGCACCTGTCGCCCCTGGGATTCAGGTTACTGGCTAAGGCTCTTGCCACCCCTGTAGTGCCTTTTTTAGGCAAACTTCAAAGGACAAAACCACCACCGTAACAGGTACAAGCATGCAAAATCTGAAGGTAATGCTACTCAATGCTAGAAGTCTAAACCTCAAAATGCACTCTCTTGAGGCACTCCTAAAAATGGAGAACATCGATATCTGTGCAGTAACTGAGACCTGGTTCAAGGCTCCAGAGAGCACCCCTGCAATACCAGGCCACAACTCCTACCACACTTTTCGGCCACCAAACCAGGACTGAAACACTAAAGGTGGAGGAGTGTCAATATTCACCAAGGATATTCACACCACCAGGCTAGTTGGCCAACACAATGTGTCTGAAATTCTCCAAGTGCAACTAACACTAGGTAAGACTGCAATCCAAATTGTAGCTTGCTACAGATCCCCCACCATACTCCAAGATTCTCACTACACCTTTCTAAACATACTGGAAAATATTAATATAGAACCAAACACCCTAATACTGGGTGATTTTAACTACCCTGCCATTAACTGGGAAAACTACTCATGTCCCAACACCTTTGCGCAACGGTTCTTAGAATTCATAAATTCCAACGCCCTGGATCAACTAATCCATAGTCCCACCAGGGGCTCCAATATCCTAGACCTGGTCATTACCAACATGGGAAATCAATGCTCCATACCTATGGTCACCCCCTCGTTAGTCAGGTCTGACCATAAGCTAATCACCCTTAACATCCACATCCCACCCCACCCCCCCAGTAAAGAAACCACCATAAAAAACTTCTCCAAAGCCAACTTCATGCTACTCAAGTCAGAAGTGACAAACTTCACGACACCCATGCAGACGGGAACTGAAAGTTCAACTGCTGAATCCTACACTAAGGCACTGTACGAGCACATCCACTCATGCATGAATCGTGCCATCCCAAATAGAACCAAAATGCTCTCATCCAAAAACAGGAAGCCAATCTGATGGTCCCCTGCCATAAACAAACTTTACAACAAAAGGAAGACACTTTTGCAGAAAAGAGGAAAATCCCAGGATGCAAAAAACTCCCTTACTAGCCTCAGTAAGAAACTGAGATGCCTCATAAAATCCTCCAAAGCTAGTTACGAAAATAAAATTGCCAAAGATTCCAAAGACAACCACAAAGCATTCTATAACTATGTCAAGAATCTAAATGGCAATGCTCAGATCTGCTCTGAGCTAAAACAGAATGGCATTAAATATACTGATCCGAAGGATATTGCCAATATCCTGGCAGATCGATTCAGTGCCAACTTCACCCCCTCTCACCCCTAAATGGCCCATCTCAATACCGGAAGATTGCCAAATTCCAGTAATAACGACCACACAGGTACAAAACGCACTCTCTAAAGCCAAGAATACAGCATCCATGGGACCAGATGACATCCCGGGCTGTGTACTACATGAACTACAATATGAACTGGCACCTCACCTAAGTGTCATGTTTAATCATAGCCTCACCTCAGGTTTCGTGCCCACTGAGTGGCGCAGAGCTACAGTTATCCCAATCCACAAGGGGGGATCCACCTTGGATCCCGGAAACTACCATCCCATCAGTCTGACAAGCCTTATATGCAAGGCCATGGAGAGTATTATCATGGAACTTATAAACAAAGACATTGGCAACCTTCAAACACTGGACCCCACCCAGTTTGGGTTCATGAAGGGCCGATCTTGTCTCCTGAACCTGATTGACTTCTTTGAATCAGTCTCCAGAGCCATGGACAAGGGTAAGGTGGTCCACACAGCCTATCTAGACCTTGCCAAGGCCTTTGACACCATCCTCCACTCTGGAATCATAGATAAACTTACTAAGTTGGGCATTAATCCCTATGTCACCCAATGGGTTGCTAAATGGCTTACTGATAGAACCCACACTGTAAAAGTAGCCGACTCCAAATCCAGCTCCAGACAAGTGACAAGTGGAGTACCTCAGGGTTCAGTCCTGGGGCCGCTCTTGTTTGGCATCTACTTCTCTGAAGTACAGGTCAACACTAAGGGACTCTGGCTAACAAAGTTTGCAGATGACTGCAAACTGGGAGCCATTATTGAATCCCCAAATGATGTGGATACTTTACAAAAGGGCCTTACAGAAACAGATGCTTGGTGCCAGAGCCATGGGCTCCAGCTCAATGCCAAGAAATGTATTGTTATCCCCTTTGGGAAAAAACATGTATCCATGAATTACCATATAGGTGGCAGTACATTAAACACAGAAAGTGTGATAAGAGACTTAGGGACACAGGTGGACAGTGGTCTCACCTTTGATAACCACATCACCACAACAGTCAGGAAATCCTTCTATGTGGCACACCTCATCATGAAGGGCTTTTCATGCAGAAAAAAGGAGGTCATTGTCCCACTGTACTCATCCCTCATTAGACCCATTATAGAATATAACGCCCCATTTGGTATGTACATCTCAAGACATCTGCAACAACTGGAAAGGCCTCAGAAATACCTCACTAAAAGAATCACAGGCCTAAAGCAGATGCCCTACGCTGACCACCTTAAAAAACTCCAGCTATACTCTGTCGCATATTGTCTACTTAGAGGCGATCTCTGCTTAACATACAAGGCCATGTCAAACCCAGAGCTGTTGGACATGCTACACTTAAAAAAATCCCAATCCCTCAGAGCTACACGCTCCAGGGATCTAAACCTTGTCATCACAATAAACAAAACATGCTGGAGGGATAGGTTCCTGCCTCAGAGACTCCCCAGACTCTGGAATAGATTGCCCATACATGTCAAGCAGAGTGCCTCTTTGGACCTCTTCAAGAGGAACCTTGACATTTTGATGGTAGAAAGGAAATTCACCCCAGGGATCACGTCAGCCGCCCTGCTAGACAGGGGTCCAGGAAAGTAAATAATGTGGGAAGAAATAGCCAGGGAATTGTTATGGCTAGGCTTGTATAGGCCCTAGGGCTGATAGCCTAGTACCAACCTATGAACCTATGAACCTATGAACATGTAGTTGTTGAGTACTGCAAGGCCCCACCAGATGTGTCCAGGCACTGGAACTGTGACTTGAACATCCCAAACACACACTCAATTATGTTTCTTGTTTGTGCGTGTGCCTCATTATGGAGTTCTTGTTCAGGTGTGTGTGCATTTCTGATGGGTGTCATCAGCCACAGCTCCAGTGCATATCCAGCATCCCCCACTAGATGGCCATCAGGGATGTCCCCATTGGCAAATCTCTGGTACAGCTGCGTCAGATGCCAGATGTGGGAATCGTGATAGCTTCCAGGGCAGCCAGCACACACATTCATTATTATGCCCTGGGCATCACACATAACCTGGCAGTTGATGGAGTGGAAGCCCTTGCGGTTGATGTAGACCCTACCCAGCTCACCGGGTGGTGTTTGATGCATATGTGCGTGCAGTTTATTGCACCCACTACCTCAGGGTATTCTGCTATTTGGTGGAAAAGATGCATATTGCTGGCCAATGCCTTACAGGAATTGGGGAAATATACGTGGTCACCGACATGTGCTGACATGGCATCCAGGAACTGGTGGAGTACCCTGGATGCTGATGCCCGTGAAATCCACATCATATCACCAGTTGGTCTTTTGAAGGTACCTGTAGCTAGTATTCTTAGGCCAACACATACCTTGGTATCCACTGGGATGGGTTCCAATCTGTTGGTTCTGTGTGTGAGGAGTGGCCGGCACAGCTCAACAATTTGCTGTAGGAGGTCTCTGTCCATCCTATAGCATTCCACTATCTCCAGCTCATGTAGCCCCTGGTAGGTTACCCTGGATCTGTACACTTTTCTTCGTCACCTCACTGTGGGTTGCTCAGCAGCATTCAGAACATCACCACCCTCAGCACCTTGCACATGTTGGTTTAAGATAGCAAGAGCAGCCCCTAACATTTTGTCTGACTTAAGCTTTTCAAGCTTTCCCTCTTTGTATACTGCAGTGTTGCAGATTTCTTGGGAAAAAACAGGGAGGAATGGTGTTTGCAGAGTTAAGTGCTGGGCTTGGTTGGGCTAGTCTGCTGCCTGTGTAATTGGCTGATTCTGATATATTTCATGTGGCAACTCTGCTAGTTCTCCTTGATTAACTTCCTACTACTTCTTTTCCTTCCTTTTGTCTTTCTGTTTCCACCCGGGGGGAAGCGCTGCGCAAAGAAGCGCAAACGCACGCACACATGCACACATACTGTGTGCATGTTTGCAAGGAGTTTCCTATCTTTTAACATTGTGCACCTTTGGTTTGAGGTTTTCAAATAGGACAACTGTAGGCATGCATCTTGCAATCCTGAGCAACTCAAAGCAAATATAAGCCACTGTGCTCCAATTAGCTTACAGCCTGTCTGACACACCCCCTCATGATGTCACCTATATTCTACTCTACTACTCACCTACTCCTACTCTTACACTCTTGGGACATGGCTCACATGCTGGGGAAAATTGGGATTCACTATCCATATCCTCATTTGCGTGGGATTGCCTACTAATGCATGGTTACATCTCTCACACTGAGCTTCCTCCCCTTAGCAACCACTACTCAGTGGCCATGTTGTCTTCAGCCTGCCATTTACCTGCACGGCAGAATAAGCTTTTTAGTGAAAATGCCTATTTTTGGCTTTTTTTTACTATTTTCTTGTTTTTATAAGCGCTGCACGTTTGTGCGGTGCTGCACTATGCTTAAACATCAGAAATCGGGGGGGGGAGTTAAATTGTTATATTTTTAAACATTTATAAATGCCAATGGCCTTATTTTTGGCCATTGGCATGCTTCCTCAACTGTATGCATCCTTTATTTGGAGCTGTCATAGCTCCGTTTAGCTATTTGCAGAACGGTACTCCGTTACCAACGAAGTACATTTCTGCAGCTAACACTAATCTTCCACGGACAGGTTAGTGTTTCCTGGATCACAAATTTACCCCATTTGAATGGCTTTCACCAGCAAATGAGGTAATTTGCATACCATGACGCTGTCCATACAACAGTAGCTTTAGCAGCTCTCGTGCATGCCCCTGTCGGCTGCACATGGATCTGGAGGCAGACATATTGCCTCCATGAGCTCCTACACTCTTCTTGCACTCCGTGCAAACTTTCATAAATCTGGCCCAATCTCTCCATCCACTGGATATAATACAACTTTATGACAGGAGTACCACAATAGACTGGATAATGGTCTCTGGCATTCACAAATATATACCCTCAAGAACCTTTGCAGACTGCCTTAGTGACTATCTTCTCACTTGCACTCATAAATCAATAAACAACACAACTATAAATGGATCTGTAATCTTGCAAATACTAAAAGTACTCCCCTGGATTAAGTACTGCTGAGTTTAAATACAGTATTCTTAAACATGCTAAATAACATAATACCTCACTATAAGAAAGAGTTAAAACCAACAATGTTCTCTGGCTGTATAACAGTACTAGAAATCTTAAACAAGATAGAGATAAGGTCTGGAAAAATTGGTGAATGAACAAAATGCCAAAACTTTTGCAGGAGATGAGAAAACTTCAAAACCTTCAAAAAAAACAAACAAACAAAAAGAACATATAAACAGTATTAAAAAAAAAGCAACAAAAAATTAAAGTAGTTACTGGCAAACAACTTTTTTTATATTCTTTATGTAATCTTGTAATTTTTGCAGAGCTTTTCTTCCTATGCCTCTTTTGAAAAACAAGCTGGACTATTCCAGTAAACAAATGCAATAAACAGTCTGCAGAGAGGCCATATAATTAAACCCATCAAATATCAGTCCTATATCAAGTACTTAATGTATCCAGGGACAAAGAACAAGCCAAATCATTCACCTTATTATTATTTTTTTATTTACATTTGTTGACCAGGATAGTCCGACTGGACACAGGTCTGTTTTCAGTGGAGGCCTGGGGAGAAAATCTCCACATTAAGTATTTACTTACATTATACAGTTAAAAACACATAGCATGTAAAATATAGACATTAGTCCAGCTGAGGACGTAAGACAAGAATAAAACATAGATTTAAAATTGTACTATGTTCTACATATGTTTTACAATATGGTGACATATACTAAACATGGTTACAAATGTAGTTGAGATTCATCAGTGAACAATTGATAAAATCTGTTTTTGAGGTACATAACAGCCATTAGTGGATAATAATAATAATAAGATGTGGTTTGTAGTCTGATTATGAGGGGAGAGGTTGGAGATTGAAGGGTCAGGATTGGGATGGATGTCTCCACTGAGTGCTAGGTTGGATGTGGATGAGATTATTAGTTTTATCAATTTCTGTATATGCTTGTTTATAAGGGAAGTTTTTTCATTGTGTTCTGTGGGTAATAGGTATGGCGGTAGGGTTATGTTAAGATGTGGGGTTGTTTTTAGTTTAGGTATTGTAGTCTGTAGTCTATATAGAGGGTGTATCGGGAAGGTTGTATCGGCAACCTTACCTCTCCCCTATTGTAATTGCTAGCCATTGTAATGTCAACTTCATAGACTACTAAAATCAACCCTAATATGGATAATACCTCCACCCCGGGCCAAATCCCTCTCACTACTACACCACTTTTTTTCTTAATTTATTTATTTATTTTATTTTGCATTTATTTTATATTTGTTGACCGGGCTAGTCTAGCTGGATATATGTCCATTTTCAGTAGAGGCCCGGGGAGAAAAGCTCCACTGCCAAGTTATACAATTTAGCAAATATGCAAAGCTTATACATATAAAAACAAGTCAAACAAATTGAGTAAATCTGGGGAGCCCCTTTACATCAGATTTTACTACAATATGTGAGAGTGACACACATAGTTAAGATACACAAAGGACAGTATTTGTTAACTCATTTGATATGCAACCAAGTAAAAGGATAATCACAGATCACAAAAATTATTCATTTATTTTTTATTATTAAGACAAGCTATTCTTTATCAGTAAAAAAGTGTAACTAGAGGAGAAGAAAGGTATAAAAGTAAAAGTTATACTCTTATAACAGTAGTAAGGCAAGAGGCAAAAAAGTGTCAGTCAGGATTAGTACATGGGCATAGCCACTGTGAATAAAGGAAGGTTTTTAGTTGCTTCTTGAAAAGGGGTGTCGATACCAGTGATGTCAGTTCACTTGGAAACTTGTTCCAATTAAAACCAACAGTGTTAGTAAACAGGCAGTCACCAGATTTATTGTAAGATTTAAGGGAGGCAACTAGTAGCTTGTTAGCTGAGTGAAGGGTTGTGAGGTTTTTATAAGGACTAATAAGGTTATAGAGTATGGGAGTATTCATGGGGTGATACAAGATCTTGTGTGTGATTGTAAGTTGTTGAAGCAACAGCTGGTTTTGTAATTCTAGCCAACCTAGTTGTTTAAGATTTATGCAATGGTGGGTACGAAATGGAGCTCCTGTGGCAAATCTAGCAATATTATTGTATGAGGTTGCCAGTTTATTAAAACTGGATTTTGATAGATTGGTAAAAGTAGGAGAGGCATAGAGAAGGGTAGAGATCAGGTGTGTTTGTGCTATAGTAGTCCTAGCTGAAGGTGTAAGGAAGGGTTTGAGCCTATAGAGAGAGACAAGTTTTCTATTTACTGATTTAATGGTTAAGTTAATGCGTGAATCGAAGTTAAGATTATGATCAACTGTGACAACTAGAAGTTTAGTGGTAGAATCGGTGATATTATTGTGCCATTGTTTGATACAATTGTGAAGTTGATAGGAGAGGACTTTTGTGTAGGAGTGAACAGTAATAATTTAGTTTTTTTGGGGTTAAGAAGGAGACAGTATTGATGGAACCAGTTTGCTGCTTATGTAAATACTTTTTGGGTACTAGACTGCAGCTCAGCAGAAGAAACCGCAGCACAGATAAGTGTTGAGTCATCTGCATATTGAATGCAGGTGTTTTGTGGAAGGGAAGTTTTCAGATCATTAATAAAATTAGAAAAGAGGAGAGGTACCAAAATAGAGCCTTGTGGGACTCCAATGGTGATGGGTAGCTGAGAGGATAAGTGATTGTCCCAGAGAACTGCTTGCTGTCTACTTTCTAGGTAGGAATTAAACCACTGGACCGCCTGAGTGTCTAAGGAAAGGGATTTGAGAATGTTTAACATGAGTTGATGATTAACCATGTCAAAAGCTTTGGAGAGGTCTAAAAAGAGAGCTGAGGAAAGTAAGTTATTATTACAATCTTTATTAATACAGTCTGAGAAGGATAAGAGTGCAGTTGTAGTACAATTAAATGGTCTAAAACCATGTTGGCAGTCAGCTAGTAGGTTATTTTGGAGAAGATGATCAAGTAATTGCCGATGAATGCATCTTTCCATGATGTTTGCTAAAGGAGAAAGTAGGGCTATGGGACAGACGTTTGAGAGTTTGTTTGAGTTACCCCCTTATGTAAAGGGATGATATGAGAGACTTTCCAGAGAGATGGGATAATGCCTTCAGTTATGGTTCTATTTATTAAAATGGAAATGGGGTAGGCAAGTACTCCAGCTTCAATTTGCAGATACTCAGCTGGTAGGTGGTCAGCTGATGGTGTACAAGGTTTAAGTTTCAGAAGAAGGGTGTGGATGAGAGATGTTGAGACTGGTTGCAGCTTTAACGTGGGGGGTTTATTGATTAGAAGTGAAGTTCCAGGGTGCTAGCAGGTGACAAGGTATTAGCTAGTGAACTGACTGTTTCAGACAATAATTTGTTAAAAATGTCATCAATTTGGTTGGGAGAATTCTGAGTCAGATTAGAAGGAGTAGGTGCTTTAGAATTTCCTGGATGAAGTAGTTTATTAATACCTGCCCAGAATTTTTGTGGATTTTGATGTTGTGCATGTTGGAATTTCAGGTAATAGTTTTTTTTTTTTTTGGTCTAGGAGTATTAATTTCTTTGTAGCATTTCTAAGCTGCCTAAAGTTTTGGTGATCAACTGGGTTTTTAGTATTTCTCCATTTAGACCATATTTTATTTCTCTGTAGCATTTGTTGCCTGGTCTCTGGTGAGCCAAGGAGCAGGTTTGTTTCTAGCTCTGATAGTACGAGGGGGGGGGGGGGCATGGTGATATAGAATTTGCAAGAATTTATTATTGAAGTATGAGACTGCCTCATCAAGAGGTAGGCATTTTAGGGGAGAACAATTACAAGCTTTGAGCTCTGTTTGGTTGCTAGCTAGGTTTAGATTATTCTTGTTCTGGGTAGTTCTGAAAATTATTTGGTTGGGAACAGGAGTCTTTTGTCTAGTAATATAAGTAAGTAAATGGTTGCTAATATCATCAGGAAGTACGCCTGTTTTATATACCAGGGGATTACAATTGACCAATATCCAATCTAGGGTGCTCTGTTTGTTGCTAGGTTTATGAATTCTAGTAGGGGAGATAATGGTTTGATGGAAGCCATAAATTTTTCAGTGAGAAGATGGTTTGGGAGAAATACAGAAATACAATAAAAATGGTCCCTACATGTTTTATATATATATATATATATATATATATATATATATATATATATATATATATATATATATATAAAACTATATATATCTATATATCTATACATCTATATATATATATATATATATATATATATATATATATAAAATGAATACTTCATAATCTTAAACCATGCTCCCCATCCACTGATAACGTCATGCCTGAATTTCTCAAGGTAAGAGCCAGTGGTATAGTATGTCCATTATGAGTCCTTGTAGATAAGTCAAGACAAAAATCTTACATTCCTTCCCTTGGGAAAAAAAATCACACATAACCCCATATAAGGAAGGGTCCTTAACAGAAATATCCAACTTTAGAATCTTCACCATTCTATTCTCCCTCTCAAAAATGTTGGAAAACGTATCCACCAGCAGCTTCTTCAACACCTCCTTCAGCAGCAGCCTTTTGACAACTATACAACATGGCTTCCACCAAGCACAAATTATCACCACTGTCCACCTATCCTTCCAGACACCATCAACAAAGGTAGGGACAATATTAACTTTGTTTAGTCTTTATTCATAGACATATCTAAGGTCTTCAACACTGTATCTCCCAGTATACTCCTACATAACATATCTTTCCCTGGTCTCTCACTCACTGCTCTTCCCTGAATCAGAAGCTAATTGTATGACAAACAGCAATCTGTTAAATGGCTCTGCACCCTATCACCTTTCCTATCAGCATACACCAAGCCTGTATTCTTTATCCCTTGCTCTTTAATATATTCACCAAGAGTTACTATACTACTACCCAATAAGCCTTTCTCATAGAATATTCAAATTATTCTACTCTCGTTTCTTCCTGTGATAGAGTAACCCAGCTTCAACAAACAAATACACCATTGAAAGCTGGCTCCCACATGCTCACTTACTGCTCAACCTTATAAAAAACTAAACGACTCCTGTTTTTTTTTTTTCTTTTTTTTTAACTCACGCAGCCTTGATAAACAAAACTTCAAAATCACCTCCCTGCACAACAATGACATTGAAATGGCATCTCATACTAAATTCCCTGTCATGATGATACAGTGTAGCCTAAAACATTTCCCACAAATTCTAAATAAAATTAAAAAACTATCACACCAAAAGTTAGGAATGATCTACAGAAAAAACAACTTTCTCACAAGTATTAAAGTAACCCAAGGTAACACTTACCCTCTACCACATCTTCCATATGGAGCATACAGCCTCACAAACCTTTAGTCCTCTCTAAAAATTAAACTTGAGCAATGTTATAACAAGATTTCATATTTTGCTGCAAACAAAGTAAAAGTTCACCTCTGTACTGTCTTAAAAGAACTAAATGGATTAGAACAACCTCACCATCACACATGCACCCAATTGGTCACAGCATAAATAAACAATCCCTTGGCCCACTTAGCTCACAGTACAATTCTCCATAATTACACTGTACAACATCCCTTAAGATCAAATAATTCCTTATATACAGTCCAAAAAAATCTGCAGGACACTTCTTATATTCTAACGCACTAGCAAGAACTCACTCCATATTTCAATTGAGTCTTAACCTCCACTTGTTCAGAACTTCTTTAAAAATATTCCTAACTAAATCCAGGATCAGCTCATGTTCCACACCATGCTAGTCCCATCTATTATCCATTTTCACTTTCACTTCACATCTGTCTTCTAACTACAGTTTAATCTCTCACCACACTTTCTTGCAGACATCCTCTCCTTTCACTTACTCCAGTGATATGTTTTTTTCGTTCTTCTGATCTGCTAACTCTGTCTCCTATCTTACTACCATCTACTGTCATAAACTGAAAACCTTACTCATTTGTTCTGCTGAGAAAGTGCATATCCTTCAAATAATCCTTTGCAAAATTTATAAATATCTTTATCTGCTAATGTTATATCAATACAATCTCATCTCATGTATACACACATTCCTTTCATTATTAATCAATTTTTCACTATCTCTCATCTCTGGCATGCTTTGTCAACTTAATCCTTTATTTAAATAACTACAATCTCATTTATATTACTTGAATTTATGTATTTTTCTCTGCTTCTCACCTTTGCTTCTCTCTCTCTCTTGTCATATCTTCTAATTTTTGAAAACAAAAAATTTTGCCAGGTCCTCTCACTAGCCGGTCTTATTATTTCTTTGGCTACTCTGTATTATATTGCATTATGTTATTCTTATAAAAACGACAACCTTTATAACTTTGTCATATTAATATTGTACTTGCAAAAAAAGACCATTCATATTAAATCTTTATATTTGCTATAGTCTACTGTTTTGTGTTTGTGTAATATGTTGGGGATTTTATTTCTGAGCCTCCACTAAAACAGGTTATTTCCCAGTTAGACTTTATTAGTAAACAAATGTCAATCAGTAAATAAATACATATTTATTTGGGGATTCAAGAGCAGTTGAGAATTGGAGAATCACACTAGAATGTAGATGACAGATTCTTATGTTAGATTTTAAAGCTTAACAAGGTTGGTTGCTGTAACGATGAGTGTCAAAGTTATTTGTATATGCATAGTAGTGTCAGATTTACTGCCTGTCACTGTCACTCATTAATGAATGTGTTAAAAGGTCTAAGAATGGATACCTGAGCTACTCTAACTAAGAAAATGAGAAAAGAGGGGAAAGTATTTTGCCATTTTGCAGCCTGTGATCTTACTCTACAGGTAACTTTTGAACCAGGGAAGTCATGGTGTATCCCATCTAAATAAGGCATTGTTTTGAAACAATGCAGTACCAAAGACTGTGTCAAATGCTTTTAACAGCTCATGGAATGCAACATGTGTCAGGTTGCCCATATTTCTTTTGTGGTTGATATTGGTGTTGAAACTCAAAAGAGTGGTAATGGTACAAAGACGTGGGGTGAAACAATGCTGTGTGGGGGATGGAGTGTTGTGCAGCGATGAATTTGACAAATAGGGTTGAACACATTTCTCTAGCAACTTGGTTAGGAAGCAAAAAGGCAGAAGAATTATTTCCTTTATAGGGTGTCAGGGTGCATGCTTTCCTCCACTGAGCAGGTACATGGCTCTCTCTTATAGATCAGTTATTTAGAGTTTCTAGTGGATGTGCTAAGGTGTCTACTGCTATTTTGATTCATCCTGCAGGTATGTTGTCCGGAGCTGGAGTGGTAGGTGTGAGTTGGAGGAGTATTTTCTGATATTGGAGGTAGGAACAAGAGAACAGTAGGAGGAGTTACTATTTGTTAAATGAGTTGGGAAAGTAGGAATGCTGTAGAGCTAGAGATTTTTTTAAAGTGGGGTAAACGTGTCTATGAGATGAGTTGAATTGTGTTGCTATACTAATTTGTAAGCTTGAATAACATGACAAGGACACAGGAGGTCGTAGATTGAGGACCAGAAATGTTTGGAGCTGCTTTGATTTGTATAGTAAACATTCATGTCACATTTTATTTTGTTCTAGTTATTCTTTGCATGTTATATGAGGTGGGTGTGGAGATGAGCTCAGTAAAGACAAATAGGTTTATGGTCATACATGAGGTGCCATTAGTTAATGTGAGACAGCAGTGATGACATCACCAAGTATAATAGTCAGTGATGACATCACCAAATATAATAGCTTCTTGTCGGATTGCTGACAAGGTCCAGTGGAAGAACTCTTCAGCAATGGGCATATTGTTACTCGGGGGTATCTACCAATTATAACAATACTTTTATGGTTGTTAAGTTAAATGTGTACATGGTGATTTTGGTGTTAATGGTATGTAGATGGTTAGATGGATGTAAAGAGAACTCCAATGTGTTTAGGTAGATGATGACGACTCCTCCACCTTTTTCATTTTGCTGTGGAGTCTGAGACTGTAACACCCTGGTGGGAGAGTTTATTCTTTTTTATATTTTGTTTTAACCAGGATTCAATTATCCCAACAGTATTTGGGATGTGTTGGTTTACTTGTGTATGGAATTCTGGTATCTCATTTCATATGCTGCGGAGCTTTATTAAAGAAGCAAAAGCCTATTTTATTTGATCGCTTTGTGAGATTAGTTGAGACGGTGTTATTCAGGGTACTGGGAGAGCTTAGGGTGTGATGTTGTGGATTGGAGTTTGGCTGGATGGAGATATTCAAGAGATAAACATTTATTTATTTATTTAGGGAAATGCATTGATTTGTTTGATAGTGAAGTTTAGATATATGGCCCCTTTTCATCTTTCCCATGTCAGATTATTTTGATGCTTTCATCCACATAAACTGAACATGTGAGTTACATGTCACATAATTTAGCATTGTTAAGGGAAAGAAAACAGTTGCTTCTAGTCATATCTGTTATACTAGATATTAAGTTCAACCACATTATAAGCTATAAAGTTTCTTAACCAAATGGATTTTAGTGCGATCTCCATGCTACAGATTCTTTAATGTTCCTTTCTGGTCTCATTAAAATAATATAGCACTTTGGGAAGAAAATACAGCTCAATAATCCAAATCCTGATGACAAAATTGCAAATATTTCTACAGAAACCACATACTTTCCTTTTGTACTCATGTATGCAGGTATAAATGATAACCAAACGCTAATAAATATTAGCATGCTAAATGTGATGAATTTTGCCTCATTGTATCTATCTGGCAATTTTCGTACTAAAAATGCAACTACAAAACATACACTTGATAATAGCCCAAGGTATCCAAGCATGACATAAAACATGTTAAGGGATCCCTCATTACATTCTATGATTATTTTTTCTTTGAATGAATTCATATTTTTTTCTGGGAAAAGTGATGCATATGAAAGCCAGCCTGTACAAATGATGACCTGGAGGGCAATACAGTAGCATCCTGTTAGACTTGGGGTCCTAGATCCCAGAAACTTCCATTGGTGGCCTCCTGGTCTTGTTGAACCAAATACTATAACTACAGTGACAGTTTTTGCAAGAATAAGAGAGACACAAACAGAAAATGTAACACCAAATGCAGACTGTCGAAGTAAACAGTTTGTAGTACTTGGTTTTCCAATAAACATCAAGGAGCAGAGGAAGCAAAGAATAAGAGCGACCAGGAGAAAGTAGCTGAGATTACGGTTGTTTGCCTTCACTATTGGTGTGTCTCGGTACTTAATGAAAATCCACAGTATGAAAGCAGGGATGATGGAGAGAAAAACAGCCAGACCAGTTAATGCAGCTCCCAGGGGATCAGCAAAGGACAGGTACTCTACAGCCTTCAGATTGCAAATCACTTTTCTCTCATCTGGCCAGAAGTCGTCTGAGCACTTGATACAGGCAGCAGAATCTGACAGGAGAATAACAAATGGTAACACAGAAACATTAGTAAATAAAATTTCTTATACTTTCTCAGTTATTTCAGTTTCAAGAAAATTAAACACAAAATTAGAAGAGGTGTCAAGCAGCTTATTCACCCCCTCAGTTTTCATTTTTATCCTGTTTCTTTTTACCAATATACATATGTTCCAAGAATCGTGCATGGCAGCTTTATTTGTACACTGTCAGTTAATTTAAATAGATGGAAAGTAACTGAAAAGAGGGGTTAGTCCCACAGAATCTAGTGAGTATTCAGAAACTATGTACTATGAGGATGGTCATAATACAGAGGATTATTACCAAGTCACTAATGGCTTATGTATTTGTGACAAGGATGCCAAGAAATTCACCTCGCAAAGTAATCCATGTCAAGAGCACATAATAATAGGTTGTGATCAGAGACAGGATCATAATTCTTTTGTGTTGCATGGAGCTTAATCTGCTGCATGTACTAATAGTTGCAGAAAGAAGAAGAAAACCAAAAAAACTGAGTGCTGTCAGCTTTCAAATCACAGGGGCTACTGGTCTTTCACTACAGAAGCATTTAACTGAGTTGTCTTTATTTGGATATTTAAAAATAATCACTTCATTCCAGGCACTACAAGGCTCTTTTATGCTAGATTCATAATAAAATGAATGAGATATCTAGTAGAATCTGACCACACTTCTCAGATTTAGAGTGTAACTAGAATATAAAGGAATATGTTTCAGGAATTCACATAGTAACAGTCACTGCTCTATCTTCAGATGATCATCATGTCATTTACGCGTGTTCATATGTTAATAGTTTCATAGGTAGGTACTAGGCTATCTGTCTGAAGGCATTTATAAGCCTAGCCAGAATGTGCTGGCTTTCGCCACCCCTTAGATTAGTTCCCTGTGCCTCTGTCCAGCAGAGTCACTGAAGTGATCCCCAGGGTAAACTTTCTGTTTCCCATCCACTCGTCAAAGTTTCCTAGTGTGCTTTCTTTTGACTGAATTTATTTTATTGCATTTTTATTTTATTTATTTATTTTTCTTGGCAGTCTTGGTAAATTCTTTTCAAGATCCTAATTCAAAATATAAATCCATTTTATTTAATTTGATTATGGATAAGTTACATTCCCTAACCACTCTCAAGTGCTCATAAGGCTGACAGATTTCTAAAAAAGATACTTCACTTTTCTGCAACTATTTTATGCAGGACAAAGAACAAAGAATTCAGTTCTATACACCTTGCTTTTTTTTTATATAAAAGACTGTAGTTTTTATTGTTTCTTGAACATGAAGAATTGCAGGATAACTCATCAACACCTCCACATTCTCCAGTAGTTTCTAGATAAGTCAAAAAAATTAAAGGGGAACGGGGAGGCATCCAAAAATATATAAACCTAAAAAAACTCCTTTTAATGGGTCAGTCTGAATCTGCAGACTTGCTGAAAACAGACACCAATGGTTATTTTATTCCAGCTTCTACTGTCTACCCCTAGGATGAAGCCACATTAGCCCTTCTGATCTCCCTACTATAAACGTTTTGAAGAAAAAGGATGAGTTTTACTCCACGTCATCTGTAGTGAAAAGAAGGTGTTACAAATTCTGGTCAAACTAACAAAAATAAAATCATCTTCCCAATATATTATCTTGTAGTCACCAATATTAGTAACTGGAACTCCACTCCAATCTTTTTTGATCTGGAGAGCATCTGTTTTTTCTTTGTCTCCCTCTCAGACTTCTTTTACAGTTGTCTTGGTGGAAAAGATTGGAGAACATACATCACTTTGGTAGATACATAAGCAGAAGTCAATCTTTACTTTTACGAAGTGACTATCTGCTGTCCCAGATACGAGAGGCACATCTGTTCAACAGTAAGTCTGCATGTCAGAGATGCCCTTGCTCATAGACTTCAGACATGATGCATACCAGTACTTTTATTTAGTGCAAAAAGCTGCATCCTGTTTTATTTTGGAGACCAATACTTTTATTTAGTCAAAAGGCTTCATCCGGTTTTAGTTTAGAGACAAATACTTTTATTAAGTGCAAAAGGCTTCATCCAGTTTTATCATGGAGACCAAATCTTCTGGTTGTAGAAAAACATCAAGAAAGAAAAAAATAAAAATAAAAACATACTCTATCAAGAAACAATAATATAATAAAGCAACATGACACACTATCTTCCTTTAAGAAGGAATTCATCATTATGCTGGTATTGATAAATTCACCCCCCCCCCACATAATTGGTGTATCACTCCAATAGAAAGGAGGTAAGGTCCAAGGGTGGGCACTAGCATGGAGTAAATGGCCGGGTGGCCCACTTGCCTTGTACATTTTCAGATTCTATAATTAGAATTTGATGAAGCAGAAAAAATATCATCGCCATGCATGTTCTAATCTAACATTTCACATACATTTACTTTTCAGTAAATCAGTTTCATTGATTCATACTTAAACAAAGAACATTCATGAACAGTATTTCTAGTAGCAATAAATTGAAATGTAGAAGAAAATACATTTAGATGGCAATGCCATGAGCTATATCACAATAAACAGATGAGTAGAAATATAAATGGATGACCTGAATACAAAAATAATTGCTTAAAAATACAAGAGAGACATTATACAGTCATTGGGAATTACAGACAAAAAGACAAATGGCTTTCTGGTCCTTAAATAAACAACATATGCTTTAACTTACCAAAATAAAATGATGCTGCGGGGGAAGGAGGATATCAAAATTGCCTAATGTCTCTCAGTCTCTTTGCTGTATCACATCAAGTGCAATATTTAAAGAAAGCAAATTACTGTCTTGCCACCAGGAATATTCTTAAGTAATTTGGTTATGATGCTGACAGTGCAAAAATAATTTTTGTTCCACTTGATGACTCAGTTACATTCATGCATCATTCTAAATTTCCTGCTTAAAAAAATACACCTATCACAGGCATGTGTGATTTTTTTTTTAAACTGGACCTGCCTAAGCTCATAAACTCTTCTACTTTGGTGAATCATTTCATGGTATCTTTCTTGAAGTGAACAAAACACTACCCACTCATATGAAGCCTGGTAGGCTTAATGGAGCACTATTGCTTCTTTGTAAATACAGTAGTTGACACAGCAGCAATAGATCTGATGAAAGTGGAGGTCACCCACTGCCATCCATTTGCACAAAGGTGGAGCGTCCACCAATCTGGGAAATTATAGACCCATCAGCCCAACTACCTGATCTGTAAGGTCATGGAACAGATTATCATGGACCTCATTAACAAGGACACTGGCAACCTCCAAACACTCAATCCTGCACTGTTTGGCTTCATCAAGGGGAGATCATGCTTGCTAAATTTGGTTGACTTCTTTGAGACAGTCACCAAAGCCATGGACGGATGAGGGGAAGACGTTGCACACCACCTACCTTGACCTGGCCAAAGCCTTTGACACTATTCCCCATTCAAGCATAATAGATAAACTCTCTCAACTAGGCATCAGTCCATATGTTACCAGATGAATAGCAAATTGACTGACTGATAGAGCCCACCTAGTCAAAATAGGGGAAGCCACCTCAAGCAGTAGACCCATAACAAGTGATGTACCCCAGAGTTTGGTCTTGGGGCCTCTGTTATTTAGGATATACTTTTCTGAGGTGCAGACCAAAATCAGTGGGCTATGGCTGTCCAGGTTTGCAGATGACTGCAAGCTGGGTGCTGCCATCAATTCCCCTAGTGATATGGACATCCTCCAAGAGGGTCTCACTCAGACAAATGACTGTGCCAGAGGCACGGCCTCAAGCTGAATACTAAAAAATGCATCATCACCCCTTTGGGGAGGTTGACATCCCCACAAATGATCACATTAATAACAATGTCCTAAGCATGCAATCAGTCATGAGGGATTTGGGCACCCAGGTTGATAGCAACCTGACTTTGGACCACCATGTTGCTTCCATTGTACAGAAAGCCTTCTACATGGCCCACCTCATAAGTAAGGGCATGTCATCCACGGACAAGGAAGTCATAACATCCCTGTATTCTTCCCTTATAAGGCCCATTATTGAGTACAACCCCCCTTTTGGCATGTACCTAACAAAGCACATTCAGCAACTGGATAGACCACATAGTTTCTTCACCAGGAGAATCCAGAGCTTCAAACATCTACCATACACAGATAGGCTAAAAGCCCTATCCTTAAACTCAGTTTCATATAGACTCCTCAGAGATGACCTCTGTCTGGCATACAAGGAGATCACAAACCCCCCCTTGATGGGACTGCTGCATACCTGCAAGTCAAGCTCCACTCGAGTAATCCACACTTGTGGCCTCAACCTCCCCACTTAAGCACCATGTTCAATAATAGCCTCGCATCAGGCTTTGTGCCCACTGAATGGCACACAGCAACAGTTATCCCACTCCAAAAAGGGGGAGCCACCACTGATCCTGGGAACTATCACCCTATTAGCCTGATGAGCCTGGTCTGCAAGGCCATGGAACATATCATCATGGAACTCATAAACAAAGACATTGGTAACCGCCAAACTCTGGATCCTACTCAGTTTGGGTTTGTGAAAAGCAGATCATGCCTCCTGAACATGTTCGACTTCTTTCAGGCAGTCACCAAAGCCATAGATGAGGGTAAGGTGGTTCGCACAGCCTATCTTGACCTCACCAAGGCTTTCAACACCATCCCCCATTCTGGAATTATAGCTAAACTCACTAAACTAGCTATAAATCCCTACTTCACAAGATGGGTTACCAACTGGCTCACTGACAGAACCCACACTGTAAAAGTTGCAGACTCCAAATCTGACCTCAAAGCAGTGACAAGTGGAGTACCACAGGGTTCCGTTCTGGGACCTCTCCTGTTTGGTATCTACTTCTCTGAAGTACAGGCTAACACAGAAGGCCTCTGGCTAATGAAGGTCGCAGATGACTGCAAACTAGGAGCCATAGTGAAGTCCCCAAATGATGTGGACATCCTACAGAAGGGCCTCGCTGAAACAGATGCCTGGTGTCAGAGCCATGACCTCAATCTCCATGCCAAAAAGTGCAGTGTCATCCCCTTTGGTAAAAACTCTGTACCCATGAACTACTACATAGGCAGCAATCTACTTAACACCAAATGCGTGATAAGAGACCTTGGGACCCAGGTGGACAGTAGTCTCTCCTTTGATAGTCACATTGCCACAGTAGTCAGGAAGTCCTTCTATGTGGCACACCTCATCATAAAAGAGTTCTCATCCCGAAAAAGAGGTCATTGCTTCCCTCTGCTCGACACTCATTAGACCCATTATAGAGTAAAACTCCCCTTTTGGAATGTACCTCACAAGACATCTGCAGCAGCTGGAAAGGCCACAAAAGTACCTCACAAAGATGATTACTTTCCTCAAACAAATGCCCTACACTGACCGCCTCAAAAAACTCCAGCTTTACTCCATAGCATATTGCCTACTCTGAGGTGATCTCTGCCTAACATATAAAGCTATGTCAAACTCAGAGCTGTTGAACATGTTACACCTACAAAATTCCCAATATCTCTGAGCTACACACACTAGGGACCTAAACCTTGCCACCACAATAAACAGGACATGCTGGAGGGATATATTCCTGTCCCAGAGACTTCCCATACTCTGGAACAGGTGAACCATCTATGTCAAGCAAAGTTCTTCATTAGTACTCTTAAAGAAAAATCTTGATGACTAGATGGGAAATAGGAAATACACCCCGGGGATCACTTATGTGTCTATGCTTGACAGTGCCACAGGAAAATAGCTTTCTTGGGATGAGTAAATCAGGGAACCTTGTTGGCTAGACTTACGTAGGCCCTTGGGCCGATAGCCTAGTACCTATGAACCTATGAACCTGGTCTGTGACATCAACAGGGCTTGTTGGAGGGACAGATTTGTGTTCCAGAGACTCCCCCATCTGTGAAACAGACTCTCTCTCTCCACGTCAAGCAAAGTACCTCTTTACCCCTTTTTAAGTGCAACCTGGATAACTGGATGGGAAACAGAAAATACACCCCTGGGATTCCACTCGTGTCCCTGCTGGACAGGGGCATCAGGTGCTGACTTGTCTATATATGGGCTAAACTCTTGGCTAGGCTTATAAGGTCATCAAGGCCAATAGCCAAATAACCTCCTATGATCCTATGATCCTATTCTATGGTGTTCATTGACACTAAGAGCATTACTTTCAGCTACATATATCTACTCATAATGTGACATACATTGCTTCTTATCATCATTCTGAATAAATAACTCATAGATGCTAAGAGCTTACCTTCAGAATCTGTAATCTTTCTGCAACATTCTGAAAAATACTTTCACACTTTATGATTAAGGAGTGGGGAAATGTTGTGGAAACGGGTAAAAAATGCCAAGTGGAAACATTTAGATAGAATGTGAGGGATTATTTTGAGCCTTGAAACAACTCACCACTTATTTATTTACTTATTTATTATTTGCTCTGGAAATTCATCCATTCATCCATATTCCTGTCTCCCATATTTAAACATACGGTCGGGGTGTCACTTCAACTGTGACAACTAACTAGAGTCAAGGTTTACACTGCCAGGTGGCTACCCTTGTTGTGGCTATTCTTCCATGCTGCACTCAATACCTATTGCCATCTTAGATGATTTATTTTATTTATTTATTTATTTTCAGTTTGTTTGCCAGGATGGTCCATTGGGCCACGAGGTGCCCATTTTCAATAGAGTCCTGGGGAGAAAAGCTCCAGAGAAGTTCAAAATACACATAGCAATAAGACAAATATAATATACATAGAAATGCAAGAAGTTACCGAGTAACGGGTTGCAATAACAATACAAATTATGTTTCTTATAAAATATGATTGTTCCAACAGTTATTGTTAGGAGTTATGAGACAATAGGTGTCTCTTTAGCAGATATATTAGCTTGTGGAGAGTAACTGTGGTTGGGAAAGCTATGTAGGATGGGAGCAGGAGCATTCCCACTGTGAGCTTAGATGGGAATGGAGTAAAGTTTTGAAAGCAGAGAGTTTGCTAGTGGTACGGATGTGTGGTGGAAGTGAGTTCCAGTGGCGTGCTACGGAGAAGGATAAAAGATGATTGCCTGGTGGACAAACAGGTTTATGTAGCTCAATACGATTTTGAAAGTTGGATCTTAGACATCTATTTGGTTGATGCATTTGGAAGGTAGAGGTAAGAGAGGGGCAGAGAGAAGGGCTAAAAATAAGTGTGTGTGCTTGGATCAGTTGAGTATAGATGAGGTAATTGGGTAGCTCAAGCCAGTTCAGTTGATGTAGGGATTTACAGTGGTGGGTAGAGGATCTGTGGCCTGTAGCAAATTTAGAAATTTTGTAGTAGCAGGAGGAGAGTTTTGACATGAGGGAGGACTGAGGATTAGAAAGGATAGAGGCTACATATAAGAGGGAAGGGATGAGGTAAGTAGTAGCAAGAGTGGTCCTGGTGGCAGGAGAGATGAACCGGTAGTGGTGGTAGAGCATGCCAAGTTTCTTGTGTGTTTTTTTTATGTTTACATGTAGATGGTTATCAAACTTTAGTTGGTCATCAATGAGGACTCCTAATAGTTTTACAGTGGGGACTATTTTGAGAAGTGTGTTATTTTGTCTGGTGATAGAGAAAGAGTCTTTATCTAGGATGGTGGTTTTCAATGGGGTGAATATCATTAATTTGGTCTTGGATGCATTGGGCGCCAGGTGGTTGTCAAGCATCTATTATTCAGTAGAAGAGATGGCATCCTGAGTTAATTTTGCTAATCAATAGGCTGATGTGGCAGAGCAGATAATTGTAGAGTCATCAACATATTGGATGAGTTTAGATTTAGGGATGGCAATATAGAAATAATTTATGAAAATATTGAATAGGGGGGATCCTAGAATAGAACCTTGCAGCACATCTGTAGGAGTTGTAAGGAAAGGTGAAATGGTTTTATTCCAGTTGACTGCTTGTTGTCTGTTAGTTAAGTAACTGGTGAACCAGTTGGTAGTTGAGTGGGAAACATTTAGTTTGGAGAGTTTAGTAAGGAGCAGGTTGTGAGAGATGGTGTCAAAGGCCTTAGAAAGGTCTAAGAGAAGGATGGACACAATGTGACCAGAGTCTTAGGCCTTGTTGACAGTTTCAAGGAAAGAGAGTAGAGCGGTGGTGGTACTATGGCCGTGTCGGAAACCGTGCTGGGTACAAGTAAGAAGGTTATTTTTTTGAGAGATAAGGAAGAAGTTGCAGGTGAATGCATTTTTTGAGAAGTTTAGAAATAGGGGATAGGATAGCGATAGGTCAGAAGTTAGAGATGTTATTATTGTTGCCCCCTTTATGAAGTGGGATAATGAAGGCTTTTTTCCAAAGTTGGGGGACGTGACTCAGAAATTGATCGATTTATTAGTATGCAGATTGGGAGGGCAATGGCTTCTGCTGTTATTTTTAGGAAGTTGGAGGGTATGTCGTCTGGGGCATTAGAACAAGGTTTCAGTTTTAGAAGTATTTTTTTTTTATTGTAGAGACAGGATTGGGGGTCATGGAAAATGGAGGAGGTTGGGATCTGGAGTTTACAGAGGTGGAAGGGATGTGTGGGGGTTGATGTGGGAAAGCTGGGTTATAAGAGAAGGATGATGTTAGTTTGGCTATGGAATCTATAAAGAAAGAGTTAAACTGAGAAGCTAGTTACAAATGGGAGGCATTTGGGTCAGGGCAAAGGTTGTCTTTTTTACCTGGGTTGAAGAGAGAGAAGATTCCATCCCAGAATTTTTTAGGATTAGAGTTACGATTGGTTTGGAGTATGGAAAAATAGGTTTTGCGATCTGAGGTTATAAGTTTCTTTACTTTGTTACAGAGTGTTTTGTATTCATTAAAGGTAGATGTGGTTTTGGATTTATGGTAGTGTTTCCAAGCTTTATCATGAAGCTTCATGCAGAGTAGGGTGTTCTTAGTTTGCCACGGGACAGGATTGCTTTTGTCCGTTTTGTTTTCCAGGGTGCAAAGGAGTCAAGCAAATTTAAGAAAGTTGTATTAAAGGGGGTAACAGTGTTGTCTAGGGATAATGTTTTTAGTGGGTTCCAGTTTGTGCTTTTGTAGAGCTTTTGAAAATTCATTGGGGCTAAATTTCTTTAGGTACCGAGTAGAGGTATAGGTATGGGTTAGCTATGGGGGGGGGCTGCGATGAGTGAAAGTGGGAAGGTGGTCACCTAGTGGATCAGGAAAGGTACCACTATTACTTATGTAGTGGGGATGTGAAACTAGAATCCAGTCTAGGATACTTCCAAAGAGGAAGTCTTTGGATGGTCTGGTTATTGAGGAAATCAGTTGAATGAAGTTGTAAAGATTTATATTTAGATAGTTGGTTGGTGATTGAACTGTGTCCCAGTTAAAGCTGTCATCACCCAGGATTATAGTTTCATTGATAATGTTGGAAGAGAACCAGGAGAGAATGTTTTCAAGGATGAAGACATGGTCTCCTGGGGGCATATAAAGGGTGACAATACAGATAGATTTGTGCTTATTTATCTGCAGAAGGACTGAGAGTAATTCAGCATTACTGAATTTGGGAATAGGCTTGGAGTAGGGGGTAACTAGGAGGGATGTGGTGTAGAGCAGAGCAACACCTCCCCCTTTTTTGTGTGTTCTGTCATTTCTAATAATACAGTAGTTGGGTGGTATTAATTCTGAGTCTTTTATATGGGTCTTCAGCCAAGGTTCAGAGATGGAGAGAATATCTGGTTCTGGTGGGCTATGGTGGGCTATGAAGGACAAGGTCATAAAACCTAACATTAGAGCTAGAAGTGTGGTAGGTTTGGTAGACATGGTGTGGTATTTTGGATATGTAGTTGAAGGTAGAAGACTGTAAATGTAATAGGGGTGAGATATGTGTGAGAGGTAGTATTTAGTGGTGAGAAGGTGGGGGAATTAAGTGTATGTGATGATGTTTTCAGAGGTAGACTGAGTATGGGTGGGGTTGGGTAAGCTGATTGGGTATGGGATGATGTGGGTGTGGTATGGGAGGAAGTGAGTGTGGTAAGTGAAGTATAAAAGTATAGGTGCTGGGGGTGGGTGGCATTTGGGGTTAAGGTAGGGAAGCGGAGTGAGCCTGCAGGGTGAACGGAGCAGGTAGAACCAAGATGGGGAAATGAGCAGCCAAAACCAATCAGTGACAAAGTCGCTTACTTTCAAACTGAGCTACTGGAATCCACAGGTAAGTGTATGGTAGGATTTTAGCTGTGGTCAGGAGCTCAGAAAAGGAATAACTCCCTGAAGTTAGCAAAGTCTGCAAAACCAGTCGCCAGACAAAAAGTTGTGTCTTTCGGCTTTTCCCGGTTAGGGGTCGCCACAGCGGAACTCCAGTCCACTAATGATTGGCAGTAGATTTTGTACGTGCCGAGTTGCTAGCCCTTACGCACAACCTTCAACGAAGGTACGCCCATTCACGCATGTCTCCACACAGACGACTCTTTAGCTGAGAATCGAACAGGACAATGTCTTACTGTGAGGCGACAACACTACCGCAGCACCACCACCACCAGACAAAAAGTAAAGTACAAATTACTGAGATCTCGAGAGCTGTTAGAGTAAAATATGGGGAATTGGTTGGGATTGTAAGGGCTTATACTGCCACCTAGAGGTGGTTCCAAAGAAATGCAGTTGCTTCCCAATGCAAAAGATGGGAGTGGGGTTTAAAAGGTATTGCGGTAGTAGCCAGCTGGTGTGCATGCTGCAGTGAAAGTCTAACATACAAGTTAACACTGACTAGTCTGTTATGAGTTATAAAACAAATAAAACCACCTACACACTAAAGTTAGTTCTTTGAGTCAAGTATGCAGGAGTAGTGCCCGTCCAGGGAATTCTTCCTTAAGGGACTTTGTATTGCAAGGTGGTTTCCATGAGGTTGGGGGAAGCGCCCGAATAAAAAAGTAGGATACTAAAGTTAGTTGTCTGAGACAAGTATGCAAGAGTAGTGTCCATCCAGGCAAGTCTTCCTTAAGGGACTTTGTATTGCAAGGTGGTTTCCATGAGGTTGGGAGAAGCACCCAAGTAAAAAAGGGCTTAGTAGGACAGTAAAGTTAGTTGTTTGAGACAAGTATGCAGGAGTAGTGTCTTAATGTATTGCAGAAGCTATAGATATGTTACTGAGCTAAGGAATCAAGCTGCAGACGGTGTATTTTTTGAGTCATTTTTAAGAGACAGACTAGTCTGTGGGATAGGAAATGAGTAAAGAAGTGGAATGGTGTTAAATCCAACAAACTTGACATTAGCTAAATTGTGACTGTATGTAAATTGTCAATTACTTGTAGAAATTTGTAAGATATGGACAAATGCAAGCAAAGGAAATAAAGCTCAAGTCAAATAAAATAGCAAACATGAGAAATAAAATGAGAATGCACAGGAGCAGTAATGGAGTCAACAAAATGGTTATGTACCCAGAACATATCCTACAGTTAAAATGCAAGCCTCCTGTATAATGTGTGGCTGTATGCATGACAGAAAATATTAATCTGCTTTTAACATATTTTGTGAAGTCCAAGCAAAGAATCACTTTAATGATTTATAAAATAAATGACATTCTGTGAATTGGAAAATGAAGGAATTATTGTCATTGAAAATAAACATAAATACTTTGTTTGTTGACAGTAATAATAACTTCTGAAATACATCAGGTGCATTGAAATGAGGGGCTATTATTGCAGTGATATCCTTTAGGAGTATTCTGCTTTATTTATAGGCACAGAGATATGTGAGGATATTCCATACAAATAAGTCCTACTCTTATACCTTTTATAATATCTGAGGGAAGTGTCCACTCTAAGGAGCACAACTGAATCAGCATAACCTGAATGGTAAGTCTGGACATCATTTAGAAACAAGAAGGGCTAACAAAAGGAGTGAATATTATCATAGTGTTATGAAGCGATATTAGTCACATTTGTTCAGATAAGCAAGAAATGAGTAAAATAATTAAAACATACATATTTCATGCACGTGAAGAAATGCTACGAACAATGAAAACTGTTAAATTTTTTTCAGTATTAAACACAAACGAGGCATTCCAGCAAGTGAAATACAAACTTCACATTTTGTGCATTTAGAATACCATTGGGAAAGTACAAATGCCTTAGTGTTCTCCCTTTAACTTTTTCATCTTGAAACATTTCGAAAAGAACAGACATGGGAGTGCTATATAACATGACTTTTAAACTTTTCTGGTAGTGTCACTCACAAGAGTATGATGCAGGTGCTAGATAATGACTGCGTGATTTAAAGTTGTATGTGAGCAAATGCTGAATAAGACTGGCGTGTCTGACTCATATGGGTCATCCTCTAACATGAGGAGGACTGAAGCTTGATACATAAAGGTAGAGCAGTTGTGCAAACACCAAACAAAGGCAACAAGCAGGCACTGCTGAGTTTTCAAGGCACGATGAAGTTTATGATTAATATGTTCAAAGTAACTATGTTTCTAAGAACACAAAACATTCTAATGGAACTACTGTTTTCAAATACTTAACCTAATTATGAATCTGCCAATATTAATTACTATGTATACTGTGTATAACCCAGTTGCATTGTGGGTTAATACAATTCAAAATGTAATAAGATCTATAATATCCAAGAATGCAGGCTAATCACCTGTGGTCAAGAACAATTACAGGGACATGTGATCAGATAAAAATGGAGTGGGATTAAGCATTTTTTTTTTTTTACGTACATGCCATCCAAAGTATTATAAACAGTTCCATTGCCTGTAGGTCCAGAGCAGTTACAGATGCACAACAGATGAAGAGAGAGAAAAACAGTTATCAATAGTGTATGGATGTAATAAATTCCATTATTATGTAAACATAGATTATCTATTTATGCATTGTCTCAAGAAGCACATAATGAAATTTTCATTAACACAATACATTCAGAATCCCTTTGTATATGCACCTCCGATATTGTCAAGGATTTTATATAATCTATAAAAGTATGACCTGGAAACAAATGCAGTTTAACCAATGAAAGGCAAGCAGCAGAAATGTTAAATACAATATATTTTTTCTGAGAAAGAAGCAGAATTCAAATACATATTCTCTGGGTAACCAATAAAAGGTAAAAGGGTGAAATAGTATCAAAAATTTACTAACATTAATCAATAAAACATGTTTGCACAGTGAGCACCATTCACTTATTTGCAAGAATAGAAAAAATGTTTTCTTTGTAATGTATTAAAGAAGTTATCTTTTGCAACTTGGAATTCTTCATTGTTTTAGGGCTGCAGCTACTACTACAATACTTGATATGAAAATACAATGTAGATCTGTCATCAGCTATGGGGAGTATTACATATACTGATGTAGTGGTACATATGCTCCCGCTGCTCTTTCTCCATAATACAATGGATAAAAAGCTTCGATCACTGGCTCGGTAGCAAAGCATGCTCAAATAACCAATGATTAAATTATAAAAACACAAGTTTATTTAGATACTTGTAAGTGCGTTCGAAGGGGTCCGTGCTCCAAATTCTTCAGACAAGTAATTATTAAAAAACACATCCTTATATATTGGCCAGTTAATAAATAAATAAATTAATAAATCAATTTAATCTAGCCAATTACATTCTTAAAGAAAAACCGACAACATACATACATACTAAAAATATAAGCTACCATTATTTGATTATATATGTCAAAATTAATAAACCATATTATTTCAATAATTGGTATTATCATAAAAATGTTTGTATTTATACTTTTAAAAAGGTTTCGTACAAGCTTATTAGTTTCTCATACTAGTAAATTCAAGAAAAACATAGCCTGAAATAGATAAATAAGTAAACTATAATACCTAACAGACTATGTAAACTTTTTCACCCGAACTTCATTTACTTGTGCAAATATAAACATTATAAATGAATACCATATAGACCTAGAATTATGTAAATATATAAATGTATGAATATATAAAAAATATAAAAACACATATAAACATACAAAGTTGTTATACCACATTCATTATAACCAAGTCATTAAACTGATCAAATCTAAAACTTGAAACTTTACACTAAAAATATAATAATGATAAAACATAGATAATAAAAATGCAGCCATATCTCTATGCAAACATCACAAACTGTTTTTTATATATATATTGCAACTTCCAACTAACAACTATTACCCAAATCAGAATGTTAAGCTGTAAGTGTAGATAAAAATATATATGCATCTATGCATTCTTTAAATTATCTATTCAAAGCTTTAAGTTTCAAAATGCTTTTAATAGATCCATATTCATTCAAACCTGGCAATACATATGCCGCAGTTCTAATCTGCCACAGCAACTCACTTTCTTCCAACTTTAATTGCCATGGTCCCCCTCTCAAATCACATGTAATCTGCTGTATTACGGTGAATAAAAACTTATGGCCAGATTTTTCGTTGATATGCCTAGCTAGAGCATTTAGGTTGTCACCTCTGTTGATACAGTATAAATGCTCATAAATTTGTTGCCTAAGTTTCCTCTCTGTTTTCTCAATGTAATATGAAGCACACATTTCACAGGTTGCAAGATATACTACTGCTCTAGAATCACAGTTATATGTTCCATTAATTGTGTATAGCTTATCCCTAATTGTTACTTGACAACCTAATACAGCAGATTACATGTGATCCGAGAGGGGGACCATGGCAATTAAAGTTGGAAGAAAGTGAGTTGTTGTGGCAGATTAGTACTGTGGTATATGTATTGCCAGGTTTGAACGAATATGGATCTATTAAAAGCATTTTGAAACTTAAAGCTTTGAATAGATAATTTAAAGAATGCATAGATACATATAATTTTATCTACACTTACAGCTTAACATTCTGTTTTGGGTAATAGTTGTTAGTTGGAAGTTGCAATATATATATAAAAAACAGTGTGTGATGTTTGCATAGAGATATGTCTGCATTTTTATTATCTATGTTTTATCATTATTATATTTTTAGTGTAAAGTTTCAAGTTTTAGGTTTGATCAGTTTAATGACTTGGTTATAATGAATGTGGTATAACAACCTTGTATGTTTATATGTGTTTTTATATTTTTATATATTCATACATTTATTTATTTACATAATTCTAGGTCTATATGGTATTAATTTAAAATGTTTATATTTGCACAAGTAAAAAGTTCGGGTGAAAATGTTTGCATAGCCTGTTAGGTATTATAGTTTACTTATTTATCTATTTCCGGCTATGTTTTTCTTGAATTTACTAGTATGAGAAACTAATAGGCTTGTACAAAACCTTTTTAAAAGTATAAATACAAAATTTTTATGATAATACCAGTTGTTGAAATAATATGGTTTATTAATTTTGACATATATAATCAAATAATGGTAGCTTATATTTTTAGTATGTATGTATGTTGTCGGTTTTTCTTTAAGAATGTAATTGGCTAGATTAAATTGATTTATTAATGTATTTATTTATTAACTGGCCAGTATATAAGGATGTGGTTTTTAATAATTACTTGTCTGAAGAAGTTGGGACACGGACCCATTCGAAAGCGCTTACAAGTATCTAAATAAACTTGTGTTTTTATAATTTAATCGTTGGTTATTTGAGCAGACTTTGCTACCGAGCCAGTGATTGAAGCTTTTTTTCTTGTGTGGTATATTCTTCATTGTTTAATAGTTGGAGGTGTTGGATCATGGCAAGTGGCAATAGTACCGGCTCACCAACCCTGTTTTCACAGCAAGATGGAAATGCCGCAACTACCATATCTACTCCCTCGGAGGCGAACGCCATAGGGAACCTGACAGCTTTAGTTAATCTACTGTTGGGACGAGTTGATAACTTGTCCCAGAAACTAGATGAACAAAATGGCACTCATTTGTTGGAGTGGAATTTGAATTTCGAGTCGGAACAGTTAAACCAAACAGGCTCGAATGAACCAGGGAAAGCATTACAGGTTGGAACTAACCGAAATGCTAGTAATATCCGCATTCACAATGGAATGCCCACTATACAACAGCCAGAAGGTAATACTGGCAGGTTGGGGAGTACTCGGAATTCAGTTAATGCATTGTCTAATTAATTTCCTACTACATCTAATTTCTTGAAACAAAACGACTTTTTTGGTAATGGGACTCATAATGAGGCAGAACCCAAACGGACAGGAGCGTTGAGTAACATTAATAGTTTGATGAACGATTTTGATAACAAACTATTTAGATGTCGTAAGCTACAGCTAGAAGTGGCTTACTTAAAAGAATGCATAGACAAAAAAATAATACTGAAAGGGTTGCGCCAGTGGCGTTACCCTGTGGGGCTCATTGATAGATCTGTTTTTCACCAGGAACTGATGGGGCTATTTGACAAACAAGGGTTTGAATTTCTACAGTCCCGTATTAATTTTTACAACATTGAAATAAACAACCTGAAGGCTGATTTAGAAGTATTGGAACATACTCTCAATACAGACACTGAGTTCCCTAGATATAAATATGATTATAGTAGAAGATTTTCAAGCATAGAAGCTACTATGACTAAATTATTGGAGAACAAAAAAAGAAAAATAACTAGAGACTTGCAAGATTATGCTAACAACAAAGCTTATCCATCTCCACCAAAAGTATTCTACACTCAAAATGTTTTAAATAATCTACCTGTAATGGGAACTCAGGGTGATAAAGAAACAACTAATCAACCTGCTGATAATGAAGTTAACAACTCAAATGTTCTACGTCGTGGTGAAAGAATAAATAATAATAGAGCCCGGGACAACAGAGGAGGACAAGATCAGCCTAACTGTAGTAATCAGAACAACCAGCAGGATTTTCAAGAAGACAGAACAATAAGACAAAACAATCGGAATACCAATCGGAACCAGGGTCAGAAGAAGAACCGTTGCAACCAGCGAAGGAGATGAGAGTGGATGAACATGAAGGACCACAAATCCTTCGTAGTACACAGGAAGACTTTAACATATATAGTTTTACTGTTTTGACAATTGAGCAAAAAGTGATAGATTTTTTTGCAAAAGGTTTGTCATTTGTCCCTGATAGACGAATGGATGTGGCAAGAACTATTATCGATCTTAAGCTGATTGTACGTAAACTAAACCTAACTGCATTAATGGGTACAAGTTCCTCATTGACCAGTTCTTTGAGGGTATCCAGTGTCTTTAATCCGCCTTTGCATGCATCATTTAATTCTTTTGAAAAAATGTGTGAAACAGATTTAAGGGCTATGGCAAGTAGAACACACAATGTTACTAGTAGTATGAGGAATGTCACTAAAAGAGAAGTGGAATTTATTGAATTAATAAATCAATGTAACATCCGGGTAATGAAACCTGATAAAGGTGAAGGATTGGTCTTCATGGACCAAACCGAGTATAATAGAAGAATGGACGTATATTTATCTATGAATACTTACAAATGGACTAGTCTTAATGAAATTAATGTGGCTCATAGAAAAATTAAAGGTATGATAGAAGACTTATTTTTGGAAGAGGCGATTAATATAGATATTTATCAGTACTTAATAATGTCTGCCCCAAAAATACCGGCATTATTTGGATCCCCTAAGTTGCATAAAAACTATACCAATCCACCATTTAGGCCTATAGTTGATGGTAGGGGATCAATGACTTATGCATGTGCTAAATGTATTGATAGTATTCTTAAACCACTTATTAAAGATGAGCCCCAAATCTGCAGAGATTCTTGGAGCTTCCTAGAAAGTATTAATGAGCTTGAATATAATGAAGATTACATCTTTTTAACTATTGATGTAAAAGATTTGTATATGGTGATACCACAGGATCTGGGTATAGCTTGGACCAGAGAATTTATGCTGGCAATGAAAGTGGATAACAACAATATTAACTTAGTGGAAACAGTATTGGAATTGGTTCTGGCCAATAATTATATGATGTTTAACGGCCATTTTTTTCTACAAACTGCAGGGGTGGCTATGGGGTCACCCTCTGGAGGTAGTTTTGCAAATTGCGTAATGGCTCAATGGGAGCGGTCTTTATTATTTACTAACGAAATGTTCATGCAGAATGTCGTATGGTACACTAGGTACCAGGATGACATGTGTTTAATATGGAAAGGAGCAACAAGTCTTATAGAGCCATTTATTTCAGATATTACTAGTATGACAGAGTTTTTGAAACTTACACATAATGTCGGCCATGATAGTATTAATTTTCTAGATGTTACATTGATTAAGGATAGAATTAATTCCAAATTTAAGACTGTAATATACAAGAAACCAACATATACAAACAGTTTCCTGCATTATACTAGCTGTCATCCCTACCATCAGAAGAGGGCGGTTGTGAAGGGACAGATTGTTAGGGCAGCAAGGATGGTTTCAGATAGTACTGATTTCATGAAAGAATGCGAATATTTGAAGACTATGTTTATTAAGAGAGGCTATCCCGAAAGATTCATTAATGAGATTATGGTCGAGGTAACAACCAAGAGGAGATCAGTACATTTTAGCCCCCTATTACGCAGTTGTATCAATAATATTACTATAACTAATTTGTCACAAGAAAGCTTGAATTTGACAATGCAATGTGATAGTTTTAGCTCCAATTTTCTATTTACTTACTCTATTGATTATCAAAGAATTAAGGATATTTTTGTCAAAAATTGGTCCATCATATTGGAAGATAGCAGGTTGTGTAAGAAATTAGGCATGAACCCGAGATTTACATATAGAAGAGGGCCAAATTTGAAATGTTTGTTAGAGAAGAAGGTTAATAACAAGAGGATAATGGGCATGAGAAAGTGTGGAGTTTGTGCACAGTGTAAACACATAAAATTAAGTAAACAAGTAACAATTAGGGATAAGATATACACAATTAATGGAACATATAACTGTGATTCTAGAGCAGTAGTATATCTTGCAACCTGTGAAATGTGTGCTTCATATTACATTGGGAAAACAGAGAGGAAACTTAGGCAACGAATTTATGAGCATTTATACTGTATCAACAGAGGTGACAACCTAAATGCTCTAGCTAGGCATATCAACGAAAATTCTGGCCATAAGTTTTTATTCACTGTAATACAGCAGATTACATGTGATTTGAGAGGGGGACCATGGCAATTAAAGTTGGAAGAAAGTGAGTTGCTGTGGCAGATTAGAACTGCGGCATATGTATTGCCAGGTTTGAATGAATATGGATCTATTAAAAGCATTTTTAAACTTAAAGCTTTGAATAGATAATTTAAAGAATGCATAGATGCATATATATTTTTATCTACACTTACAGCTTAACATTCTGTTTTGGGTAATAGTTGTTAGTTGAAAGTTGCAATATATATATAAAAAACAGTTTGTGATGTTTGCATAGAGATATGTCTGCATTTTTATTATCTATGTTTTATCATTATTATATTTTTAGTGTAAAGTTTCAAGTTTTAGGTTTGATCAGTTTAATGACTTGGTTATAATAAATGTGGTATAACAACCTTGTATGTTTATATGTGTTTTTATATTTTTATATATTCATACATTTATATATTTATATAATTCTAGGTCTATATGGTATTTATTTATAATGTTTATATTTGCACAAGTAAATGAAGTTCTTGAATTTACTAGTATGAGAAACTAATAGGCTTGTACGAAACCTTTTTAAAAGTATAAATACAAAAAATGTTATGATAATACCAATTGTTGAAATAATATGGTTTATTAATTTTGACATATATAATCAAATAATGGTAGCTTATATTTTTAGTATGTATGTATGTTGTCGGTTTTTCTTTAAGAATGTAATTGGCTAGATTAAATTGATTTATTAATTTATTTATTTATTAACTAGCCAGTATATAAGGATGTGGTTTTTAATAATTACTTGTCTGAAGAAGTTGGGGCATGGACCCCTTCGAAAGCGCTTACAAGTATCTAAATAAACTTGTTTTTTTATAATTTAATCATTGGTTATTTGAGCATGCTTTGCTACTGAGCCAGTGATCAAAGCTTTTTTTCTTGTGTGGTATATTCTTCATAATACAATGGATAACTAATGCTACACATGACATGAAATGCATAAGCAAAATTCAGCCCTCACAGGTCTAATTTGATGTTGTAATCCATGTTTCTTTTGCACAGGATAGAAATTTTTTAATATATGTATGTTTCTATATTTGTTTTTCTGTCTAACAGTGAGTTATGTTAGCTCAATACCTTTATTAAAAAAAACAATTACCTATTTGTTTCATCTCCCATATAAGCTCACATTTAAGTTTGTAGTTCTACTTTTAAAATCTGCAGTTCATTATAAATCCCATTTTGGACGATCTTAACATCATCAAGTTATTTAGAGAGATATCTATGGCAAACTGTATCAGGGAATTTTTTTTAAGAAAGCAAAAAAAAATGAAAATCATTCTTACTTGTAAACCTTGGAGAGACTGCAGTTTCCTTGATAACTATTCATTTAACATTTCAGAATGATGTTTTGCAGGTTCATAGGTAATTACTAGGCTTCTAGTCCAGGGAACCATCAAGGAGCCTAGCCCAAATTCCCAGGCGCCTCCAAGCACTATCTCTGATTAAGTGACATTCTCAAAGCTACACAGTAGGCAAGTAAGGACTGAGGGAATGAAACTGTGCAGCACAGGAACTACAGCTCACAGCCATAATTTGTTCTGACATTAGTGATATGATGTGCCTTAGACATCTGGCAACCAAATAATAATGAAATCATATCTTATGACTTTAAAATTTTACATGATAAAACATGATCACTACTAAAGGATTTTAGGTGAATTCAAACACAGCATTAATAAAATAATACATACCAAGACCATTCATACGGTAATATACAGGGCCTATTTCCTACATCCATGCTCCTTTTAACAATGCATTTCAAAAGGACAGCAGGTACCCAAATATATTCCTCTGCATTTGTAATGTAAACATTAAGAGTTAGTAGCCAAGTATTTAATTAATGCTGAAGGGAACCAACAACCCATTTGTCCTACCATACTCAATGAATCACACAGACATGAGAATCCCTAGCAGATGTATCTATCTCACATGACTTACAAACCATATTATCGCTAGTGGCCAGAACAGAAAAAATAGCACAGTACTTAATGCCAATCCCGTGATGTAGGATGGATAATACTGATGCAGAACTAAATATTTCTGCAAGGCTAAAGTGACTATAAAATCTTAGCCACAGACTGTAACACTGTAAATAAGCATGCACTCCACCATGCTGTAAATATCTGTTTTAAGTTTTCTTCACCTACACTGGATGGGTGCATGTGTATGTGCAGGGTGGGGGGGGGGGTGAAGGCAAAATCACTGCAATAAAGGAAGTACAGAAGAAGAAACAGTGAACTAATTTTGAGATCAGCATATAGAACTCTCATTCAGCTCAAAGAAATTATACATGCTGACTCACACTCAAAACTAATGCTCTTCCTCTTTATATAACATGCATATAAAATAGGATTTGTACATCCCATCGTAAATGTATTGTGTTGTGCAAAATGCTCTCATGTACACACATAAGTTAGAAATGCAGCTCTTACTGGAAGCATCATTTACCAGGCTTTCATCATAGTGCATGCTATGTTTCAGACCTGATTATTTACCATTCTTTTATCATGATTTATGCTATGCAGCAGACCTAAGTGCTGACAACATTGCATAGTGACATCACTGAGAGCAGGATTCCCAATAAACTGTTTTCAGTGAATGAGGGGAAACTTTTTACATCGGTCCAAATCAAAATAAAATGAAGTAGATATGATGTCTGTCTCACAAAAGAAAAAACAACTTTCGTAGAGTGATACGTAAGAGAAAGTCATATAAAACAAGCTGAAAAAATGTTGGAGTTTTGAGAAAGGGAAAGTGCTGTGCTGACACAATGCTGAATATATACAATAGGTATTACAGAACTATGAACAACTTAAGATTTAATCAGGGAGGCAGTTTCACTCCTGCTTCACTCTTTACTTGTAAACTCTTGAAACATTCACATATGTCTGAACAGAAGTATAAGGCATTCAAATTCGTGAGTGGTATGTTTTTATGTTTTTATGTTGAAGATGGTTCCTTTGTCAAAAATGATGACTCACCAGTTTGGTTAGCAATTTCTCCATCAGAGCATGGCACACATTCATAGCAACAAACTGGCATTCCTTGAATTGGAGCTTTGCGATAACCTTGGTAGCAACTCTCACTGCAAACTGAAGAGGGGGCCTGAAGAAAAGAAAGATTAAGACAAGCAATCTAACAAAACTACAATTAGCATTTACTGTAAAACATAGAACTACAAGTCTCTAGATATAAACATATATCTGCATTTGTGCCTGTCTGTCTTATAAAAGTATTTTTTTGGCACAAGGGATATATATTGTCCTGTACACATCTGTACATTTATCAGACCACACGTACCTCATGCATTACTCATGTCAGAAACAAACACTGTTCTGAAGGAATATCTTAGCTATTGTTAAGATAAAGAAAAATACAGACAATTATATGCACTAATTCAAGCAACTAACTTCTTGTATTTTTAATTGTCTATAATGAGAAATGTAAAATAAAAACAGAACTGCAAATAGCCAATCAGAATCTTGTGAAACTTACAAGAGCAATGCAATTCTACATAATTGCACTTACTAAAATTAAACTAGCTAAAATATAAAATGTAAAATAGTCAGTCACAATATAACACTGACAGCACTGTTATGATCAGTAAAAAAAAAAACACCTTTAAAATCATTTTGGGACTAGAGTAAAACACTTACAGTCCAGTCATAAGAAAATCCAGAAAATAGTTTTAACACTGTTTAAGATAAATTTTAAGAAAGCATTTTAATCATCAAATCATATTAAAATTAATGAAAAACAGTAAAAGTGTAAAAAGAAACAGATAAATGTGTGCCTGCCTGTCTATGAATGTGTGAGACTGGAGTTCTACTTCATGTCAAGATTAGAGAACTTAATTTTGTGACAATGACTCTCATGGGAATTCTGCATGAAATTCATTCTCCAATCATATCATACAAAATTCTCCACACATATACATATTCTAATATATATAAATATATATATATATATATATATATATATATATATATATATATATATATGTATCCGTACGAACAGATATATATATATATATATATATATATATATATATATATATATATATATATATATATTGCTGTATTTAAAATAGCTGTTTCACAAAATACCAGCATAGAGTTGATCAAAAAAAAAAACTCAGATTAATGACACTGCAATTATGTATACTCCACAAGTAAAAATGGGGCTTAAAACTCCAAAATTATTTTTAAGGGGAAAAGTGCCCACACACTCTCCACACCCACTGCTACACACACACACACACACACACACACACACACACACACACACACACACACACACACACACACACACACACATGGTTGCTCATGCTTTGGCCAATAGTCTTTTACATCAGCATCTCTTTAGTCATCCACTTTTTGATATCTCTCTCTCTCTCTCTCTCTCTCTATATATATATATATATATATATATATATATATATAGATAGATATATACTATGTGTGTGTACATATATATATATATATATATATATATATATATATATATATATACATAGGTTGTGTTTGTGTGTGTGTATATATATATGTATATATATATATATATATATATATATATATATATATGTATATATATATATATATATATATATATATATATATATATATATATATATATATATATATATATATATATATATATATATATATATATATATATATCTGTATATATATATATATATATATATGTGTGTGTGTGTGTGTGTGTGTGTGTGTGTGTGTGTGTGTGTGTGTGTGTGTGTGTGTGTGTGTGTCTATACTCTGAGAAATGACACAAAGCCACATGCAACTAGATGCTTTGATGAAATGGATGTAAAAAAAGACCTGTCAATAATACAATGGCCAGCCATTTTGTTGAATCCCATGGATATGTATTGTCATGTAGAGCTCTGCTGAGTCCTGATTGATCATTGATCATAATTTAAGTGTCAGTGCATCACCTGCAACTGAAGTAATGTTGATGTCCTTCTCCTTCTAAAGGATCCGTAGTAATGCCCATTTGTCAGTCTTGATAAACTGCGATGCAACAAATTGGCCTCATCAAGTTGCACCTTGCAGAAGTGCAGCTCAGTGACTGTGGATATACAGAATATGCATGTTGGGAGTAGACAAAGATTATTGCTTTTCACTTATTAATGCGTTAATCAGGCTAGACCTACTGTGCCAAGAAGCCCCTTGTCAATGGGTGCTAGGGTAGAAACTTCTCAACAAACTAATTCATGCAGTAAAGCTTAAGCTTAGTGCTAAAAAATAAAAAGGCATATTTCTTTTTTATCTTGCCGTAGGTGACAGATAGTGTACATATGCATTACATATATATAGTTATTTTGTATGAACATATCGTCTTGGAATTTAAAGTCTGACATGCACTTTTGAGAATAGCATCTCATTATTTACATATATTACCTTTAAATACTATCAACACTACATAGGGTAAATGGTAGTGAGTTTTAGGTATTTTCGGGATAATAGTGGAAAGTGTGAAATGAGATGGAATTAGAGTAAAATGGATACTGCACGGTTTTTGAAATGGAGAGTAATTTGGTATATTGAGAAAAAATGGGTGGTTTTATTCCTGCTAGTGGTTAGAAAAGAAAATTCTCTCAAAAAGTATTTAATATTTGACAAATATTTACTGGCATGTCATGCAGTAAGAATGCTTCCTTTGTTTACTGTCCTGTGATCCCAGTATTAACTTCCTATCACAAAGTACCTCTGTTTTTATATTTGTAATGTTATTGACTGGTTGGGCCTGCAATTATTTATGATCATTTCTATCAGCTTTATATCAGATGCAATGATACACTTATAAGTGGGATTATATTATTAATTATCAACTAATTATTTCATCAGCACACATTATGTTGACTTATTTGGTCAATAGCTGTCTTTTGTTGCAAGATACGGTATCATACTGAACAGATGTCAAATATAAATGCACATTTGTTGAGATGAACACCAGAATTATATGGTCACCAAGAATACTTAAAAGCTATGTTTTTCATTGGAGACTTCACCATCTACACTAGTCTATATATGATATTTGTTCCCCCATCCACCTTATATACTGGCTCCAGAGTCATGCAACAGTGACCAAGGCGTATCAATTACACTTTTATGCTATAGTCAAGTATTGCATAAAACAAAGGACTGAGCTGTCTGCAAACTATGAAGCAAAATTTGCACTCAGCTAAAGTAGTTTGTGTCCACCTTAGGTGGCTAAGGGTCTCTCTAGTGATGTTATTCTATGTATGGGGGTGGGATTGGCTTAATGCTGAAGATGTTTACCTCACAACTTTAAGTTAAAAGATTTGACTCTGACATCAAGATATTGCTTAAGCATAAAATGGTTCTTCAGCACAGTTAGCCTAGTTTTCACCTAAGGACATGAAATGCACTTTTTATTTAGTATATCTTCTGTTGAATGTCACAGATGTGAAATGGGGGAAGATGGATTATAGAAGATAACAAGCCTGGTCTGCAAGACTATGGAGCGTATCATCATGGAACTTATAAACAATGACATCAGTAATCTCCAAACTCTGGACCCTACCAAGTTCTGGTTTGTAAAAGGCAGATCATGTCTCCTAAACCTGACTGACTTCTTTGAAGTGGTCACCAAAGCTGTAGATGAGGGTAAGGTGGTACATGCAGCCTATCTAGATCTTGCCAAGGCTTTTGACACCATCCCCCACTCTGGAATTATAGACAAACTCAATAAACTAGGTATAAATCCCTATGTCACAAGATGGGTTGCCAACTGGCTCACTGACCGAACCTACACTGTGAGAGTAGCAGACTCTAAATCCAACTTCAGACCAGTGACAAGTGGAGTACCGCAGGGTTCAGTCCTAGATCCTCTCCTGTTTGGTATCTACTTGTCTGAAGTACAGGCTAACATAGAGGGTCTTTGGCTAACAAAGTTTGCAGATGACTGCAAACTAGGAGCCATAATCAAATCTCCTAACAATGTGGACAGTCTACAAAAGGGCCTCACTGAGACAGATGTCTGGTGTCAAAGCCATGGCCTCAAGCTCAATGCCAAAAAGTGTATTGTCATTCCTTTTGGTAAAAACTCTGTACCCATGAACTACCACATAGGCGGTAGTCTACTTAACACCAAAAGTGTGATAAGAGACCTTGGGACACAGGTGGACAGTAGTCTCTCCTTTGATAATCACATTGCCACAGTAGTCAGGAAATCCTTCTACGTGGCACACCCCATCACAAAAGGTTTCCCATCCAGGAAAAAAGAGGTCATTGTTCCCCTCTACTCATCACTCATTAGACCCATTATAGAGTACAACGCCCCTTTTGGTATGTACCTCACAAGACATCTACAACAACTGGAAAGGCCACAGAAATACCACACAAAGAGGATTACTGGCCTCAAACAGATGCCCTATGCAGACCGTCTCAAAAAACTCCAGCTTTACTCTGTCACATATCGCCTACTCAGAGGCGATCTCTGCCTAACATACAAAGCTATATCAAACCCAGAGCTGTTGGACATGCTCCATGTAAAGAAATCCAAATCCATCTGAGATACATACTCTAAGGACCTAAACCTTGTCACCACAATAAACAGAACATGCTGGAGGGATAGATTCCTGTCTCAGAGACTTCCCATACTCTGGAACAAACTACCTATCTATATCAAACAAAGCTCCTCATTAGCACTCTTCAAGAAAAATCTTGATAATTGGATGGGAGATAGGAAATTCACCCTGGGGATCACTTCTGTGGCTCTGCTTGACAGGGGCACAGGAAAATAATTTTCTTGGGTGGCAAAAGCCAGGGTACCGTTTGGCTAGGTTTATATAGGCCCTAGGACCAAAAGCCTAGTACCTACCTATGAACCTATGAATCTATAAGTATTTTTTTTAATGTTAATGTGAACCTTTTAGTTTCAGCATTAGGGGGTAAGAGTGCATGTGCGCTTGTTTTTCTGGGTTAGGGAGAGAGTAAGGACTAGGTAAGAGGACAGATTGTGTGCAGATGTCTGTTGTATTTCTGAATGTCTATAGCAGGAGTAGTGTTAAATGACTTTTTCTAAGGTAAGGTGTATGGTTAAGGTTAGCATTCATTTTTAATGTGGTGCATGGTTGGGATCCTCTTTACTTCCCTTTCCAGGCCAATCATAGAATGCAGAGTATCATTTAAAACAAGCTGCTCCATACACCTTGCCCAGTTAAAATGGCTGTTGCAATCCTTACTACTAAATATAAAAAAAATAATAAGCTAATCTCCTTTAGCTTGTAGGGAAGGCTTAAAACCCTCTCCACTACTAGGCTATGTATAACAACATCTACCTCACCTTTGGGACTGTAAAGGTTTGTCCTACTACACCTCCCCTTTTATAAAAATGCTTATAACTTGAAAAACACTCTTTTCAACATCAACCTTCATTATACTATAAACAAGATCAGTTGCTGAAGTAGGTTCCCCACTAGGAGAATCACCTACCGATGGACACGTTTCTCTTTCACATAAACAAGGCAACTTCTTAACATACTGCCTAGAGATTTGAATGGGTATCCATACATTTACTCCTGGAATAACATGAATTATCCACAATTGAACAGGGTGGCAAATCTATTCAGAAAACTCTCTTGTTCGCATGTCTGGGCATTATATGGTTGTTCAGGCCACCTGGTTACTAAAAGCTAGCAACCTATGGGTCTAAAACTAGATCTTTTGAAGAGAATAAAGTAATATAGTTTGGTTAAGTTTGTGAGCTAGACAAAGAAGATATAGTAAGGAAGGTAAGAAGATGAGATCTGTGGAAGGAGTGAGTTGTAAGAATGTGGTCTATGTGCACCTACAGAAGTATGATGGTTAGCAGAAGAACTAGGGTGTTTTAGTTGTTACGTCTCCAGTGTGAATGAGATAGGAAGAAAGCATGTGTAGGACAGAAGGAGAGAAGCAGGATCTGCAGTGCTTTTTGCATATAAATCACAGTCGGTGCCAAATAGCAGCCCAGGTTCTATTCATTATTAGTCTCCGATGTTTGAGAATGCATCTTAATCATTGAAAAAAACAAACACTGGGGGGAATTCAGTAAAGCCTACACAGAGTGATTTTCCACGTAGACAGACTGGCATGGATCTAACATGGAAACCAGCAGACAATAATCCAATAAACAGAGCTGAGGGGCATGCATGAGCATGTGGACAAGGAAGTGTCAGCAGAATGCAAATCACCTCATAAGGAGGTGATTTTCATGTGAATAAGGTCAAATGAGGGTGCTGAAGTGATCCAGCAAGTAGATAGGTAGTAGTGTAAGCCCCGAGTTGGTGTCCAAAATATACATGGAAAAAAATAAACAGGGGCTGTAAGAACCCATTTAGAAGGTCAGGGTTTGCATATTAGGCACAGATATGTGTAAACCTATGCCCTGTATGTCTAAATATTAATGCAAAATGATAAAATATATATACTTTTTAATAGCCATACGACGTTTGTGCACCACGCAGCAGTGCGCAAGCATGCTTTTATGCAAAAAAAAAATTAAAAAGTGTAAAATCCAAAAACAAGACATATGTGAGAATAATGCATTATAAGCCCCTGCAAGCAGTATGTACAATGGTAGATTTCAGAGGCTGCTAATGAGGCAGGCCCTGGAATATTGAAGTATTCAGGTTGTGTGCATGGATCAGTATGCAAATGAGCTGGGGTCAATGAATAGCAAAAATGGGCCACTGTGTCCACAGATAAAATCTGTGTAGCCCCTGAACTGAGTTGGTGTCCACAGAAGAGCTAGATGACATCAGAAGGGGTGTGTCACATTATGTTTAAGCGGATTGGAGCTCAGAGGTGTCCCTTTGTATGGAGCACCACTCAGCTAAGCAGGGGTGTGTGTCCAGTGCTGCTAAGCTTTGTTTAGCTGCAGGGTGTGTGTTTTAGCTGGTTTCAGTTATGCTAAGCATGCCTATGCATGGGGTTATGCTCAGACTGCGGAGCAGTGTTTAGACCAGAGCTGCAGGTTTGCATGGCACACTGCAGCGCTTAGCAGTGAAGGCATTAAAAAAAAATGACAAAGAAATAACCTGAGAAAGCCAATCATGAATAAATTACTGATAAGTCTTGTTCCACTGACAATGGCCCATTCAAACACCTCAATGATGTACTTGGCAGGTAAGATGCATCATAGTTAGCTAATCACACAGGCTGTATCTGCACCCATGTACCTCTCATTAAAGTTTTACTTTTTTTGGAATTTGGATACCTACTCATCCGTAGCCAGTTTGTTTATTTTATCTTTTTATTGCTTTGAGGTGTAAACCAAGCATTTATCCAGTTTGTGGATCTTTTTTCTTCTCTTTATCTGCAGCATGCCACTATAAAGTAGGCATACACCCTGCAATCTGATTTTTCTCCATACTCTGCACCATTGGAGTACAGACCTGAGAATTTTAACTGACACAATGTTTGGGGCTGCTGCTGCTCTGCTACATCTATATGTGCTAGAGGCTGAGGGCAGTGCTGTTGCTGCTGCTGACAATAGGCTTAGACTGAGAAGGAGAAGAGTGTTCCAGCTCAGGGTAACCTTCCTGGAGCTACATGAGGTAGAGATTGTAGAGTGCTGCAGGATGGACAGGGACATACTACAAGAACTCATCGAGCTCTGCCATCCTCAACTCAGACCCAGAGCCAGCAGAGAGGAACCCATCCCAGTGGAAACAAAGGTATGTGTAGCCCTTAGAATACTAGCTACAGGTACTTTTCAAAGACCAACTGGGGACATGGGGGTCTCACAGTCATCTGCATTCAGGGTACTCCACCAGTTCCTGGCTTCTATGCAAGCACATGCCAGTGAGCACATTTACTTACCCCACACCCCTGAGGAGAGGGCCACCAGTATGTATCTCTTCCACCCTTTAGCACACTACCCTGAGGTGCTAGGTGCCATAGACAGCACTCATGTACACATCAAAGCACCTCTGTGTGAGGAGGGTAGAGTCTACATCAACTGCAGGGGGTATCACTCCATCAACTGCCAGGTTGTGTGCAATGCCACCGGCATTATCATGAGTATGCGTGCTGGCAAACCTGGCAGCTATCATGAGTCCCATATCTGGCATGCATCACAGCTGTACTAGATGTTTGCCAGGGGGACATCCAGTACAGCCATCTACTGGGGGATGCTGGCTATGCACTGGAACCACTGATGATAACACACATCAGAAATGCACACACACACCTACTGAAAAACAACATAATGGGGCACACACACAAACTAAGGAACATCATAGAGTGTGTGTTTGTGTTGCTCAAATCACAGTTCTGCTGCCTTGATATATCTGGTGCAGCCCTGCAGTACATGTTCGCTCTATGTGCCATGCTACACAATATCATCCTACGGAAACAGTTGTAGCAGGAACATTACAGGGAAGGAACACACAGCCCCCCCACCAGTGCCAAGTTCCCCACAGCTGCAGGGGGACTCAGAGGAGGATCCTCCTGAGCCTGTCCCTGTAGGCAGATGTAGACATGCCCAGTATGCCCTGGCCTTGGCAAAGAGGCAATACATAGCACAGGCACTGACAACCTAGGGTCGTAGTGACTGAAACCTCATTATGACTCGCATGCATAGTAAAAAGGATGCTAGCCACACCACACAACCTCTACCCTACCATGTATTGGCTATGTACTGTGTGCATCAGACAGAGTCAGCCCTGAAACACAGGTCTCTCAACTGCTGCGTCCACAAGATAAGTCATTCTCCTTTACTTCAAATATACAGGGTGCAAGACTATGGTAGCATATGTATGGACCTGCTGCATGTATGTAAGGGAATAGAGTGGGCTGATGTGCTACTTGCAGAAAACTATAAGCTATTTGGGACAGCAGGTACTCTGTCCAATACTGGGTGCCCCATAATATGCAGTAGGTCACATGGCTGGAAAACCCACTGCAGTATGCAAGGGAAATGTCAAACAGTGGGGTCCTAGGACAGATGCAACTCTGTCAATGCCAGAGTCCACTACCTCCAACACATCATTGTTCCCATACATCTCTAGTAACAGTTATCTTTGCAAAGATATATCTGCAGACCACACAATCCCAGGGCTGTCACAAAGAACCTGCCCAAATGTCCTATTTTACATAAAACACAGGGCTCACAGGGGGTTAACAATGTATGTCTGTCTGTCTGCTGTTGATAGTGTGAGGAATTAAACCTCACCTTCTGGTGGCTCACTGGGCTAAGTACATTAGCATGTTTAATGGTGTTGATTCAAAGCTGCCTGCACCTACAACTGTGCAGTTACATGTGAGTTACTCGTATGGTAGGAGTCTTACAGACTGTCAATATGCCACAATCTGTTCATACCAGAAAGCTGGACAAATGCAGATACAATGCGTGGGAGAGGGCCAAACAAACAGACATTATACATGCTCTGAGTAGCCTAGTAGGTGGCTAGTATAACAAGCAAATTGCAACAGGTCAGATTAGCAGCAGGATGTAAAGGCCATCACTTAACTGTATCAGTACTTTAATGTGGGGTCCACGTATTACTATATTACCAGGAAACCACAACTGTATGAGGAACAGAGCAGACATATGGAGTAGAATGCTGGGCATCCTGCAGAAACATGTACAGTAGGAGGTATATAGACTGTTACCCTGTGTCTACTGTTACAGCATGCACCCCAGTCACATCATACTGACAACCACTTACAGCAGGAAATCTGTACAAAAACATGAACAGTAGTAGGACAAAGCCTCAAATACAAGGGGAAGGATTAACTATTGGCAGAGAATAACAGGTCATGCATTAGCATGGGTTCCCTGATGTATCTGGAGTCAGTAACTCAAATGTCTGTCAGCACTTCCTAAAGTTAACCTATAATGATTTGCCAGTAATGAACCAGAAATCCACAATGCTATGTACAACATAACATACATATGCAGAACTCTGTACATTCTATTACAATCCTCACACTTGATAGCTATGAGACATATATTACATTTAGCACATGGCCAGGGAATGCCTTGCACAAAATATCATGGAGGTGACTGTTGAATCAGGTGCAGCAGCCAATTGGATGCTGCATGCAATGCAAAGTCCTGGACTGGAGTACAGGGAAGTCTGGCCTGGAGTCACCTTGTAAGTACTGATAGTCACACTGGGCATGCTCCAACACTTCGCTAATGTGAGAGCATGTCTGCTGCCTCATTTACCTGAGGAACTGATATATGAAATATGTATGTGCATACAGACAGCTATGTATACATATCTGTCTCTCACTATCCCCCTCACACATGATTACCCAATCTATCAGTATGTGGCACATATATTATATAGTGTATGTAATATATATATATATATATATATATATATATATATATATATATATATATATATATATATATATATATATATATATATATATACATAAACAATGTATTATTCATTTATTTATTTATTTTATTTAGTTAACATTTGTTTGCTGACCGGACAACAAGTGTCCGTTTTCAGCAGAGTCCTGGGGAGAAAAACTCCATCAGTTTGCAGAGAGAAGAAAAATTTACAAGAGCTATATTACCAAGTAGTAGCATACAGGTTATAGACTTTACAGAAGTTAGTATACAGTAAGAGAACATTACCCCTTTTGGTTGAAATTACAAGTGTACAAAACATACAATGATAGATAAGAATCTGGTAGAGCTTTGCAAGATATTTCACAATTGAATAAGAGTATATAAATATATATATATATATATATATATATATATATATATATATATATATATATATGTATAGAGCTACATAAAGGTGTAGAGTGATTTAGACCCTCCACATATATCTATATAATTCACACACAGAGGTACAGTTATACCCCTGAGATATATATATATATATATATATATATATATATATATATATATATATATATATATATATATATATATATATATACAGTATATATGTATATATAAATACATATACATGTGTATATGTGTATGGGGATATATGAATGTCCCAACATACACGCATGATGCTGGGGTTATCTGCACCTACACACACAGCAGTTATGTGATGGTAACAGACCAAGGCTGCATAATGACATAATCTTCCCAACCGCAGAATCTTCTGCCTGTGGAATGTCATCTTGTAGACAGACAACAGTGAGCAGTTGGTGTAATGTGCAATGGCTTCAACACTGGACTTGGACAGACCATAATATCAATGGCCAATTGTCTATCAAGCAAACTGCAACTGGCCAGACATAGCGAAACTGGTTCCTGTACACACATAGCAGTGGTATTAACAGGTACCCCACTGTTAGGACACTATATACACAAACAGCATAAAACAAGTTCACTCTGCACAAGGCCACACATGCTGTGTAATACAAGGCCATTTTGCATTGTCAACAAGTACTGTGGCTGCAGCCATGTCTACAACAGATTTAACCAGTAGCATGTGCAATACGTACTGTGAGCTATAGTGTGTAATAGTAGGTGGGTAGGGGTACTAATCTCAATTCAGCCACTTTGTGTGTGTGGGCGTGGGTGTGTGTGCAGCTATTTCCCTAACAGCATTATAGAGATGGCCATCTGTGCCATGGTGGATCATTTTATGGCCCTGTGAGTAGCATACTCCTGAAAATCGTCCTCCCTGTCAGCATCTGCTGATGTCACCCAACTTAACAGCACTAGCTGACGTTCTAATAACAGATGAACTAAATAACGCATGTGAAGAGTACATAATGCTCTAGTGTATACTACTAGATTGGTAGAGGTTCTAATCTAGCAACCGGCAACTGTGTGTGTGTGTGTGTGTGTGTGTGTGTGTGTGTGTGTGTGTGTGTGTGTGTGTGTGTGTGTGTGTGTCTTAATAAGTATATCTCCTTGCAGCAGTATGCCTGTCTAACCTATCTCTATGCAATGGTCATACATTGTAATGCTCACTTACCAGACTCCCCATTATCCTCCTTTGCAAGGCCTTCTGATGTCATCCAGCTTAACAGCACTGGCTGACAACTTCAAGACAGATAAACTCTGTGCCAGATGTGATATGCCCATAGTATTCTAGTGTATACTACGAAATAGGTTGGGGTTCTAATCTCATGACAGGCAACTCTGTGTGTGTGTAAATATATGCCCTTACAGCATTGTGTCTGTCTCACTTAGCTGTCTGCAATAGTTATACATTTTAAGGCCCTGTGCCTACCTATCGACCTCCCCATTGGCATCCTTTACAAGGCTTGCTGATGTAATACAGCTTAACAGCACTGGCTGACACTCTCAAATCAGATAAACTGAGTGTCACATGCGATAAGTACATAGTGCTATTGCATACATAACTAGATAGGTAGGGATTCTCCTCTCAGTAAGGTTAACTCTGCCAGTGAGTGTGTGTGTGTGTGTGTGTGTGTGTGTGTGTGTGTGTGTGTGTGTGTGTGTGTGTGTGTGTGTGTGTGTGTGTGTGTGTGTAAATATATTCTCCTGCAGTAGTATATCTTTCTTGCCCATCTGGGTGCAATGGTTTAACATTTTAAGACACTGTGCCTACCTTTATAAGGCCTGCTGATGTAATTCACCTTAATAGCACTAGCAGACACTTTCAAAACAGATAAGCTGCATGGCCCATGCAATATGTGTGCAGTGCTATAGTGTATACAACAAGATAGCTAGAGGTTTTCCTCTCAGTAAGAGTAAATCCGTCCATCTGAATGTGTGTATAAATATATCCTTTTGCAGCAGTGTGTCTGTCTGGCCTATCTGTGTGCAATGGTTATACATTTTCAGGCCCTGTCAACCCCCACTGGCCTCCTTTTCAGGCCCTGCTGATGTCATCCACCTTAACTGCAATGGCAGACACTCTCATAACACATAAGCTCCATGGTGCATATGATTAATATGTAGTAATATTGCATATAATACTGGATAGGTATGGCTTCTAATAAGAAAAAGGTCAACTGTGTGTGTGTATGTGTGTGTGTGTGTGTAAAACCTGTCAAACCACCCATTGGCTTCCTTTACAGGCACCGCTGATGTCATCCACCTTAACAGCAGTGGCAGACACTGTCACAACACATAAGCTCCATGGCGCATGCAATTGGTATGTAGTACTATTGCATATAATACTAGATAGGTGGGGCTTAGTGGAAGCAAGGTTAAGAAGGAACGTAATGATTAGTGATCAGCAGTATGGTTTCATGCCGGGAAAGAGCACTACAGATGCGATGTTTGCTCTGATAGTGTTGATGGAGAAGTACAGAGAATCTCAGAAGGAGTTGCATTGTGTTTTTGTAGACTTAGAGAAAGCATATGACAGGGTGCCTAGAGAGGAGTTGTGGTATTGTATGAGGAAGTCAGGAGTGTCAGAGAAGTATGTAAGAGTGGTACAGGATATGTACGAGGGTAGTGTGACAGCGGTGAGGTCTGCAGTGGGAGTGAGGGATGCGTTTAAGGTGGAGGTGGGGTTACATCAAGGATCAGCTCTGAGCCCTTTCTTATTTGCAATGGTGATGGACAGGTTGACAGATGAGTTCAGACAGGAGTCCCCATGGACTATGATGTTTGCAGATGACATTGTGATCTGTAGTGAGAGTAGGGAACAGGTGGAGAAGACCCTGGAGAAATGGAGATATGCTCTAGAGAGAAGAGGAATGAAGGTCAGCAGGACTAAGACAGAATATATGTGTGTGAATGAGAGGGAGGATAGAGGAATGGTGAGGATGCAAGGAGTAGAGGTGGCGAAGGTGGATGAGTTTAAATACTTGGGGTCAATAGTTCAGAGTAACGGTGAGTGTAGAAGAGAGGTGAAGAAGAGAGTACAGGCAGGATGGAGTGGGTGGAGAAGAGTGTCAGGAGTGATTTGTGACAGACGAGTACCTGTAAGAGTGAAAGGGAAGGTCTACAAGAGGGTAGTGAGACCAGCTATGTTATATGGGTTGGAGACAGTGGCACTGACAAAAAGGCAGGAGTTTGAGCTGGATTTGGCAGAATTAAAGATGTTAAGATTTGCACTGGGTGTGACGAGGGTGGACAGGATTAGGAATAAGTATATTAGAGGGTCAGCCCAGGTTGGAAGGTTTGGAGACAAAGCCAGAGAGGCACAATTACATTGATTTGGTCATGTGCTGAGGAGGGATGCCGAGTATATTGGGAAAAAGATGCTAAAGATGAAGCTACCAGGTAACAGGAAAAGAGGAAGGCCTAAGATAAGGTTTATGGATGTGGTGAGATAGGACATGCAGGAGGTTGGTGTGACAGAGCAAGATGCAGAGGACAGGAAGAAATGGAAGCAGGTGATCTGCTGTGGCGACCCCTAACGGGAACAGCCGAAAGAAGATGATGATGACTAGATAGGTAGGGGCTCTAATCACAAAATGGTCAACTCTGTGTGTGTGTGTGTGTGTGTGTGTGTGTGTGTGTGTGTGTGTGTGTGTGTGTGTGTGTGTGTGTGTGTGTGTGTGTGTGTGTGTGTGTGTGTGTGTGTGTGTGTGTGTGTGTGTGTGTGTGTGTACACAATCAAGCCATGTGCTAGCCCTTCATGTGGGTATGTTGAACAGCTGTGTACCATGCATGGTAGAATGGACAGTTCATCATCTCTGGCCTTGGACATGAGAACTGGCACTGCCATGAATGGCACTGGCAGCACCATGCCCAGTGTCAGATGCGGTACTATTCATTGATGGTGAATGGTGTCTGTTAGGCTTGTTTCCCTCATGGGGCCAGTCAGAACCACATGCCCATGGTCTGCCACATCATGGTGTTAACAGCATCCTCCCTTCTGTAGTGCTGGAGGTACTGCCATTATGAGAGCATGAGTGTGCATGGCCATGTGGACTCTCAGTGGATGTTGTTGCTGACCTATGCACATGTGTCCAACATCCTACTCCCACCACATGTTCTAGCACAGACAATGTGCGGTCAATGACTGACAATGTCTCACCCCACTATCTGTCCACTACATCAGTGAAATGATGCATGGCATTACCAATGTGGTGTAGGGAGTCATGGATGTCAGACAGTGATGCATCCATGATTCTGACAATCCACCTGGTCGTGCATTCAGAATGTGCCTGTGCCTCCATGATGGACCAAAATATGTGTCGAGTGACTCATGTTGTGACACCGGTGACTGGTGGTGGATGGGCAGCAGTCCTCCTATGTGCACCCCTGTCAGTCTGCTCATGTGAGACCTCACCAGATCACTGGCTATAGCTAGTATCTACACTCATTGTTGCATTTATCACCAGACTCTCCTGTTTGATGCCACCACAGTCTGACTGTCTGATATCTGTGGCTGTGTGGGTGAGGTATGTGTGGACATACTGACTGTGTGCGGGGACAATGGGGGAGGAAGTGGGATGTCAACTCATGGGTCAGATTCAGCCCCCAACAACCCCACCTGTGCCTCACTATGGCCATCATCATCGAGTCCAATGAGTCACTGACATAAGGTTGTGAGGGGGACAGACTCCATCCCCCATGGTCACCTGGGAGGAGGAAGACAAAATAAGTACATTACTGCCTGCACCATTATGTATGGTGATCCACACACACACACACACACACACACACACACACACACACACACACACACACACACACACACACACACACATATACAGGTGAGGTGCCACAACTGCATTACACATACCACATGTTATTTCTGACCCATGCACAACACACAAGCAGACTACAACATACACAGACAAGACACACCAATTAAACCACATGCAATGCATCTACATCTGGTTAATCTTGTCACTACTAATCACCTGTGAGATAAGCAATATGTCAGTGTATGCGATAGACCTACACCTAAAACATAGTGCATCCATCTTCAGCATACTATTGACCCTGTATAGCAGACTGCATAGACCTTCACAAAGATAAGTGCAAATATGTTACAGCTCCTGCACATACACCACTGTAATTACCAATACAATGCACTTCAGTTAACCCCTCTGAAAATGAACATACATGTAGTGTACTCTGGCTAAGCATATCAGTTGTGTGTACAGCAAAATGGAAGCCTTAAGATTCTTAGGGTATATATGATCCATACAAAAACAGTATCACACTCACTGGGTACAGGACATTGGACTCAGGACACACATGGAAATGTGAGGGAGAGGTATTGTCAGCAACACCAAATGGGGCATGTTATAGGGTAACATGTGCATATATCTACATGTACAGTACTTAATGTGCTACTGCCTACATTGCCTACCTTCTGTGTATGTGTGTACATGTGTGCATTACAAACAAATCCCCCCATGTAGATTGACCTGACTTCTGTGTACTGGTATGCATATGCTGCTACAATGACTGATATAGTATTACAGTGATGAACGCAGGAGGTTTACCTGGATGCTCCTCTGCTGTGGATGCCATGGCACCCACCTCCACAGTGTATGGGGTGATGGTTGCTTGGGAGCTGGCAGATGATCCCAGGTTCACTAGGAATTCCTCTGTGGCCAAGAGTGGTTCTACTGTTGCAGGGCCTCCACCGTTGACAGCATGGTCCATGGCCACAGCAGCATCCCTTTGCTGAGCAGCATTGACCATGTCTGTTGCCTGGTGTTGGACCTGCTCGTAGCTCCTGTGTTGTAGCCCTACATGGTTGACTGCTGTTACAAGGTCATCCCACAGTGCCACATGTTGCTGACAGTTCTTGTGACTCCTGAACAGCAGAATGCTGTGATGCAGTCACAGGGCATCCAGGATCACATCATTTTTGGCAGTGGAAAACGGCGGGTGCTTCCATCCATACATGTGCTGTAAAAGACAAGAATAGGGGGGCACATCACAATAGCACATACATTGTTCTCCACTACATACAGATCCTCCCCATCCAAATTGGCCTGCACTATCCACTGCTACCTCCTTGTCATACTGCCTCATCTATCAACACAGTATATATGTGGCTATCAGCAACATAGTAGCAATACCAGTTATGTCCCTGTGCCCGTGATGGAGTGTGCTGTATGTCTCCACTCCCATCAATGCCATCTACTGTAGTGTATCCCCTGTGGGCAATGTCCCAGTACCATGTCAGGCAGCCACTGTTTGACAGATAGGTGTGTTACTACAAGTGTATGGGGACAGTCCAGCAACATTTATGAGTCACAATTACAGACAACAATGCAGATGTGCTGTAGGGTATATTCCCTGTAGGTGTCCTACTTCTGCCATACATGGATGTTTGTGGAATCTGTATGTGTGCTTGATATATTTGGTCCTGTTGTCAGACATGTGGATGTCTGGAAGAGGGTTAGACAATAATTGATGGCTGTTCTTGCAATGTGGAGAGTCTGGCTGGCACATGCCAGAACTCTACAATACAGTTATGCTACAGGAATATCTGTTAATGTATTCATACCCTTACTTTGTATGATCAATATGTACACTCTGTTGCCAAGGTTGGGCCTGTGTCCCCCCACTACTAATGTCTATGACCTGTGGTCCTGCTTTACAGGGTTTCCAGGTATGCTAGCCATAGCTGTCCAGCGATGAGATACAAATGTTGACAAAACAGTGACATTCACAGACTAGGAGCAGCTGAATGACAGTACATCATGTGATATGGCAGCTGTGTTCACCATCACTTACTGTCACTATGTCTAACCCACAATCCCGTTGCATCCGTACAGGAGCCGACCATTGTAGGAGGGAGTGAGAGGGCCAGAACTGTGATCTAAGTCACAACAGGCAGAGTTGAAAGGCATGCCTGTAGCTGTTGTGTTACCAACATATCATTCCAAGAGATGTACTTCAGGCCTACTGTTGTAATCCCTATTCCCCATAACTGTATCCTCCCAACTGTGTCCCATTATATGGGGACTTGTATAACGGGTCTATGTTAAAAGCTCGAAAGCACACAAGCTCGAAACTAACTTTACCGAGCACACAACAACGAAGCCTCAAAACATAGAAAGTCTAGAAAAGCGAAACTCAGAACATCAAAACTGCAGAAGGCAACTCCAGATAGAGAACCTCGTAGTGCTAGGACAAACAAAAAAACTATAATGTGCACCGAACCTTTGTGCTTACACCCAGTGTAATTCATAAATTAAAACATCAATAATAACCTGTACTCCTGAAACACACATCACATTTTCAATAAAGTTGCAATAGCAGGCACATATTGCATATTGGAATACTCATTCTTGTGTGAGAAAATCATCTGAAATTACTGCTGCCGATGAATCAAAGCACGTTTCTTAGGAGACGGAGGACATGTTGTGAACATTCGTAGATGTAATTCATCAACATGATTTTGCTCCCTTACAATTGCAGATACAACAGTATTCAAATCACTGACATACTTCCCTGTTAAACATTTAAATCTTCGGTGCCACACTTCTACACAATTTTGAGTCCAAGGCAGATATAATTCATTCAAAACCGATATACTCCAAAACTCAATACAGAACGACGGTGGAAAGTGCTTTTGATGACTTGATCTAGTAGAAAAAGATTGTGGTTTCATCATGATTTCCCAAAGACATACCATTCACTAAAGTATTTCAGTAAATTTTTACCATCATCAGAAAAACTATCTCTCAATTCATTAAATGTTGGTATCACATCCTTTTCAGGCAGGAAAGCTAACGCAGCAAGTCTTTTCACAAACAATTGGAATGACATACTGCTATTGTATAACGAAGACAAACCAAGACCTTGCACTTTCCTCCAAATATTTCTTCCAAAATGAAAGAAACACCCTTTACACACAATGTTGTTCACATTCATTTTAATACTTTTCAACACAGCGACCTCAAACTCACACAATATGTACGACACTTGACAAGTCAGATTATTCTCCTCAAATAAACTGAACAAACAATGCCACATATAATTATAACGTCTCAAAGACTTTTTTGTCATTAAACAACAAACTAATGGAAGTATTTTGCTGTACACTCCATACTTTACTGCAGAATGAATAGTACACAGCTGTCTACAACTGGTTCCCCTCACAAAATGCATGCCATCCATTAACCAAATATCTGTCCAGCAAGATCTTTTAAATTAGTTTTAGTACTGAACAACAAAACTACATTATCGTCCATTTTGTCACATAACTTTTTATACATGAAACTACCATCTTTCAAAAGAAATTTATCTAAGCTAAAGTCCTTTAGTGTTACATCGCTTCGGTATACAGCATCTTTCAAACACGTCTTACTTGCTGTAGAAGAGCACGCCTACTAGGTAATGTGCATACTCCAATGACATTGACGCTATTGCATCATCAACTATAAGACAGGGTGAATCTCTTGATAATGATGCCCTCTTTTTAAAAACATTACAGATAGAATACTTTTCAATTAAACTAGCATCACCAGTGTGGTGATGTGACACAGATTTGACTAATTCCTCGCCAGCTGTTATGCAAACAGTAACCGCTCGACCTTTACAGCCTTCAGAAATTTTATTAGTGCAACACCAATAATGTCTATATTTTTCTCTAGATTGTAGGCATAGCCATCCAGTATTAGTATCTGTTTACCTTTCTGTGATATTGTAGTTTGGTAAACATGTCCTAACACACCTGGAACAAGTTCCTCTGAATTCACCATTGTAGATACGGTACGTTGTACATTATTGTGAAGTCTGCTTCCAATAAATAGTCTCTGTAGACTGGCTATAGGCTGACAAACTAGTCGATCATTTGCATGTTCGTGCAAATCAGTTTTCCATGTTTTGAGGCTTCGCTGTTCTGTGCTCAGTAATGTCAGTTTTGAGCTTCTGTGCTTTCAAGCTTTTAACATAGACCCCTTCTATAACATACCTGGTAGAGTGATGTTATCCTTTTCTGCAGAAAACCTGAAGTAAAATACTTGAAATATCACAGTCTCCCTTTGTAAAGTAAGTTACAGACCTGTTTACCCTAGGCAGCTGATTGCCTTTTGTAGGTAATGCTCAATAACAGGTGATTGCCTGTACATCAATCCATGGCTGAGACTTGCTAATTGCATCCAGATCAGCTGGGTTGCACTGTCATTAGCCAGTGACATGGCACAACAGTGCAATATTTAAGGCTTTCATGTAGGCCTTGTCTCTTTCCTAGTCTTTGAGATAAACATTACTGAGGTGTGGAGGCTACAGCATCACAGAGGGTAGGTACAAATACTGTTCATTGTTGGGATTTATGTGGTATGTCCACAGTTTTCCATGCTACATTTGGCCTTTATCAAATGACTTTCTGATTATGTGGCAATTCAATGATAAACTATGTGGACTGAGTTCAGTAAGGGGGATTTCACATGTGAGTGCCGTACACCATACACATCAGAATATGCATGTTGCTGCAGTAGCTGCTGGTCTGTCAGCTGTGTATGTTTGTAGGGACAGACTGTGACACATGTCCCTGTCACTTTACCTTTGCCCTCCCACCCTTTATGCATGGGTTTTGTGTGGATCCCTTGAACCAGAGGGTTGTGAGGTATGTTAGGTCTGTAGCAGGTAGCTGACCATACTGCTCCATATGTTGTAGGCTGCAGCTGCTGCCTTTTGCCCAGGACCCATACTGGCGAGTGTGAACACTTTGGAGGACAGCAAGCTGTATGTATCGGTGAGGGAGCAATGTCAGCTGTGCTATTACAGCAGAGCTAGGGTGAGGATACAAATAACAATCCAGGTGAGGCATGTGCCTAAGGTACATATGTTATGTAATAGAGTGGTAGGTGACATATAAGTAACCTATACTTACTTGGACATACTTGTGCAGTATGCCATACATACAGGCCTTTGATGTGCTAACATAGGTAGCAGTGACTGCATTCGCAGCAATCTGCTTTGGTTAAAATTGCATAACTCAGTCATTATTTGTTGTATTCACAAGCATGTAACTGAAGTGCAACAAACTGGATTTGAACCCAGGATTTGTTAAGAATTTAACAGACTGAGCTACTGAGTCAATACTACATTGGGTGTTTTTGCAGGATATGTGCACATGCATATAGTCTGTTACACAAGATTCACATTAGCATGTGTGTTCGGATGGGTATGACGTGTGATACTGAAATGTCTGTCATGATTTCCTAACCTCAGTCTGTACTGACTTGCCGGTACTTTAGCACACAGAAAAGGTAATGTGAAAACCATGCCAAAAGCAGGTGGCACAACTGTGGACATTCTGCAACAGTCTGTGCAGTTGACAGCTATACCTGCTAACCCAGGCTTCACGTACATCCATCAATATTTATTTGGCTGTGTACTGGTTAGGTGTGTGCATCTCAGTCGCATGTACATTGCCAATTTACCCATTCATGCAGTGTGTCATTGTCAATCAGGATATATTTATGGAAACACCTGTTTTAATTCAAAGCTGAATGGCCTAGTGGGCTAATGCACTATGCTGTAGTTGACAGAGTCCGGGGTCTGAGACTTTACAGTGGTTATTATTTTGTAGATGTGCCTAACACTGTCAGAACCCCTTAAGGTGATTAAAGCAGTTTTAAGCAGTTTTAAATGGGTTTGTACTGCATGGCACACAGCACCACTCAGCTCTGCTTAAACCAGAGCTAAATTCAAAAAAAGAAAAGAAAAAAGGGGAGATAGGAAAGTGGTGAAATGAGGACAAGCAGGGGGAAATCATACTGAAAGGCAGGTAGGGATGTGCAAGAGGTTTACTATTGTTTGTTCGAATGGCAAAACATTTGCCATTCGAAACAATGAAAAGTAAACCCAAAAAGAAACATTCTCACTGGCCACAATGTAGACCCAAATGATCGACACATTTGAGTCGACATTGTTACTGCAACCATCACGTGATAGCAGTATAGGAACTGAGGTAAATCAGACTCCTATATGACATATCACGTTTTTGCAGGGAGGCAAGCCCCCCTGCACCTCCCACACCCCCTGCTACTAATATATTCTAACTCTGAGGTCACACAGCAGTGGGGATATGGATGCATTTCTAATCCCCACTGTACCATGATCTCCATGCAGATAGTTGAATACACTTATGCAAATGCACTATTGCATTCGCATAAGTGTATTCGACTATCCCATCCATTTATGTTTTGTGCACTACATTCTGATTTTCAGCAGCAGTGCTGCTGACATACTGTCATTCCCACAAACCATAGTAAACCATGTGCAAGATGGGTGTAGGAAAGGACCACAGCTCTCCATTTCATGTACAGCCACAGCTGTCCATTTTTACAGATTTTGTACATGAATTTGGACCTTCAAAACCCAGAGAGAGATGTGAGGACAACAGAAATGTGTTGTCAAGCCAATTGGACCAAATTAGCTGTGTCCAGTGGACACATGTGCAAAATGGAGAGCTATTTATGGAGTGATATTTATTTTTGTGGGACAGTTGCCCATTTCTTTTTATATAAGGTGAGAGTGGAATGTTGCGGAAGGGATATAGGTACATGTGGGGAGGTAAGTTGGGAATGAGAAGTTGCATTTTGCAGACAGACAAGACAAATATGACAGCATACAGGGGTGGTGTTTGACATATGAGAGGGTTAAACACCTTGGACAGGGAGGGTGTTGTGGATTCAGAGAGCCATGTGCCCTCAGATGGCAGCAGTGAGGTGAGATTAAGCTCCTACCCATGGGCAGTCAACACTGCTCCTTCACTACCCCGAAGATGGCTGTGCTAGGGGCTGGGTGCCAGGGCCACCTTCCCTCTCCAGGTTCACCAGTCTGCCCTCAAGCCAGTGCAGGTGATTTTTGTACCCATGGTACACTGTCCTGTGCACCATCAGCTGTTCCTGGGTGAGAACCCTCCTCCATCACCATTCCTAGAAAGGGATGGACCCCATCCCCTGAGGCAGTTCAGGGCCAGTAGAGTGGACATCACTGGCCTGGGTCCCAGATGTGCTGGGACCCAGTACCATGGCAGGCTGAGGTAGGGTATGTGGATCACCAGGAACCGGGCTACACAGTTGAGCTATGGTGGAGGTATTTCCATATTTATAGGTTAGTAATGAACATAACATTTAGTTAGTTACAACCGCATGCCAGAACATTACAAATAACCCAGTAACATAACATTGCATAGTATATGGCACACAACAATACATGTGATAACAGTCAGTATGGTAACAGCATGCCAGAAACAGTTATGGCATAAGGCCAACAACATAAGTAATTTAACAAGATATGTTAGTATGCAACCATTGTAATAGATAATAATATAACACAAGGCCAAACACAACATTATGAGAACAACAGTTGTTAATAGTAAACCATAACTGATGTATAACAATAAAAAAATATGATGAAGATAAAGGGTGGTGAGCAATACAGTCAATTAATACCAGAATAGGCTATATAGTTTGCTACAGTACTTCTATATACTCTACAGGTCTTCCCTTCATTTATGTATACAAGTGCCCTATAGTTTCTGTATCATGTACATACCTCTCAAGCTATCCGCATGGGGCAGTTTGGGCCAAGCTGTAACACCTAGAGGTACACAACTATGGAGGATTATTACATGTCAGGGGGACATATATGACTACCAAGGTGTACTATGGACTGATGTACTGTGACTGTGCTACTGACATATTCATGTGGACGATAGATCTGTAACAGAGGGATTAGCCAACGGTGATGACAGTCTGTGACAGCATGACACTTGAGAGACATATATCGTGCGCAGTACAGAGTGTTTACAACTATCATGCCATCCTTGGCAGACATGGGGTTAGACTGTCAGCACACATTCACAGGCACACCAGGCATACATCCATACCAATATTACACATCTTACTTACTGCATTGCCCTTTATTAGTATTATACTTGATGACTTTATTTTCTGCCTTCATATCACATTCCTGAGAAATGCTGTTAACAGTATGTTACATCTGAACACACATATTTTTAACCCATAATGAGGGCTACTGCACCCATTTACCTGTAATTCCTGTGGGAAGAACATCTATTAATAATGCATAACTGATTCAGCAATATTTAGTAATAGTTGTCACTGGATTTGAACCCTGGTCTGTGGCTGACAAAATGTACATCAGACCTAGCATTTATCAAACTGAGGTACTGAGCCACTGATGCATATTGGCTGACTGATATTTGACTAGAACTCACTTGGTAGCAAAATATGACCTGGTAATAGAAGTAGAGTGTTATACAAGACTACAGTCATACTTTAACACACATGCATTGAATGCATGCATGACAGAGATAGTAGTTGGACAGTACATTACTACATAGATTGCAGGTATAGACAATATACCCCTAGTGTATGGAAATATCTGTGATGTGTGCAAACCATATCAGAGTGCTGGATTGGCTACCTGACTCATATACAGTCGCAGATGGTATATTTGCAGTCTACAGCTATTACAGTTTCATATTTGCCTGCAGCAGTGTACCTCAGAGCAGGAATGCATATACCTGAAATGGAATGGTTAACACTAGACAATCCTGATGTACACAATATATGTTATTTTGCCTGGTAATGCTTTAGATGTTAGTGCAGAACAAATATAATGCATAAATGTTTGTACTACAGCTGTAAATCTACAGTTTAGCAGAACAGTCTTTCATAGCTAACCTTGATTCACTTAGTGGTATTTTTTGTGTTTTTACTTATGAGCAGATGTAATACTCAATTTCATTGACAACAGCACAAAATACACACATATTGCACAACATAGCTTTATTAGAAGTGATTTAATGCAGATTTTGTTATATAGTCATGTCTTTATTGCAGAACGATTTCAGAAAATGCAGGTGTTGCAATACAGTTGCAATCACACAATTAAAGCAGTAGAAACTTTATTCCCTTAACATTATCAAGTTTCATGCGTTTATCTTTATTGAACTGTGCTTGGCATTGCTCACTTATTTCAGTCCATGTCTATGACCACATTCATTGCAGTATAATGAAAACTGTATATACCTAATAGCAGTTACTAATTTATACTTTCTTGCTTATATGACTATAGATTGCAAGATACATCTCTACTCACCACACACACAGTGTAACCTGGCCAAGCACCCTGCATGGGCCTGTAGGTTGCAAGCTCTGTCCTCTGCAGCTGTGGAGAGAGAAGTACACTATTATGAGAACCTGTCTATCACACATTCAGATTAGATATTGGTAAAACAATGCTAACAATACTTACAAACTTGTGGGGTATCCCCATCATGAGTGTCTTGGACCCAGGTGGCCAAGAAATCCCCCTTCCTATGCTTCATGTCATCATAATGATGACACAACTACTCACCTGTGCAGGGCATACTAATTGCACTGGTGAGACAGGGTGCCAGCTGGTCCCATGCCGCCGATGTGTACTCCGATCCGTGATACTAGTCCTGCAGCTGATGGATGTCATGGTCTTTAACAAGGAGTCCAACCATGACCCTGGACTCCAGAATACCCCATCACTGCACCCAGAAGCATGAACTGTCTCTGACACCTGCCATAGCTCCTGCCAAGTTTAAACTCCAACAGGTTTTTGCTGGTATTCCCATCTGTTACACTTAAATAGGCCTGTTTTCCTGCCCTTTATCACCATTGGGCAATTTTTAATAATGAGGCGCTTCTCTTAGCACCACACAAACCCACTGAGCTCATCTTAGCGGTGCTTAAACTGGCATTGTTGAGCAGTGCTTTTCACCACTTAGCAATGCGTAAACCAGCTAAGCACTGCTAACACTTTCCTTGTTTAAGCAGAGCTTGGCAAGGCTTAGCTGTGCTTAGCAGAGCTTAGCTGAGGGCAGCAAAAACAGGATTTTTAAATAATAATAAATCAATAATTATAAATAATTCATAATGTCTATTTGCAACTTAAATGCTTTATTACATGTTTGTGCATACATACAATATTCAATCAAGGGTTTAAACTTACTTCTCATAATTATGTATTTGCAACATAAATGCTTAATTACCTGTATGTGTATTCATACAAAATATAACCATGGTCTAATAGTATGTCTCATAAATGTGTATTTGCAAAATAATTATAATAACCTGTCTATGTAATCATACAAAATGTCATTGGGATTTAATATAATTCTCATAATGTGTATTTACAAAATAACCTGTCTTTGTATTTGAGCCCTGCACCTACTGCACACAAGGCTGTAACTCTAACCATTCAGCTCTGTGGCAGAATGGAGTGCTGCTTTACTTTATTATTTCTCTCTCCACGATGTTTAACCATCACTGAGCACCACACCACACCATGCAAACACGCTAAAATATGCTTAAACTTGACCTTTGCATTTATAATTAAATGCATTTGGTTTCTATTTTTAGATGCCTGGCACTTGTCCATTGTTGCGTGCCGTGCCACACAAACACACACACAAAAAAAAATTAAAAACCTTTTATTACATATGCATACATTGATATCCAGCTCTTTGACAATGCAGGGTGTATGTTACTCATCTCCAGGCACAGTAACACACTCCCTACACTGATTCAGTAACTGTGTACATGGCTCTCCATCAATAAAGCACCTGTATTAATATGCATGGCGTGCTACCGAGGGGGTACCGCATACATGGACATGGTACTTTCCATGTAAGCTTTATACTATTAAAAAAATCAACTGTTCTGCTGCATCCACACAGACCACAAAGTAAACAAAATACCCATTCAGCGTAGAGAAACACACCACTTTAATAAGTAAAACCAACATAAAAAAAAAATATATATATATATATATATATATATATATATATATATATATATATATATATATATATCGTCGTTGACAAAGCGCTTTCACCCTCTGCAGGGCTTCATCAGAGTCAACAAAAATAAAACAAACTCCATTTTTATAATGATGGTACATCGAAATAAGTGACATCATTTCCTGCATTACCCCTTGATTTAAAACATTTTTTAAATGTTAAAACCTGATAAACAGTCAACAAATGTGTGCAACAGTATATTAAGCAATGAAATTAAATTAAGTTTACAGACCTATGAATCATTATGAGCTGTTTCAACAAATCTTATTGAATATCACTCTCAAATGTAATGTTTGATTCAGCCTCAAACTAGTTATCAGTAATTCTTTACACTGTAATTCCTACAAGTGTGACTTAACCTTAATATGTGCATACGTGGAAACATGAATTCAAATATGAATATTACTTTGACATCAAACCTATTTCTTATATGTGATTGTTATATAAAAGTAGCTTTCTTTTTCAGAATTGCCTTGATGGAAATAGTCATCAATTCCAGAGGGGGGGGGGGGGTGAGCATTTAACCTAATCTGCCAGTCAGTTTCTCTAATTTCCACATCTAACTTTGGATCACCCCCTTTCTCACTTGGTCTGACCCTGTCAATAATGAAAAATATTTTTTTTAATTCTTGCATTTAATGCTGTACCTATATAATGCACTGCATACCTTCTTATTTTTTATGTCCTGGACATGTTTGGAAATTCGCTATTTTAATTTCCTAACCGTTTTCCCGATGTAAAATGCCAAGCATGCTGTGCATGATGCTACATAAAATACGCAGCTAGTTTCACAATTGCATTTACCTGGGCATTCTAGGTTTCTATAATACCCTGGAATGTGAATGTAAGATCCTTTGTTTATATATTTACAACATCTGTGAAAAACCACATTTGCCCATATGTGATCTAAATGTATTAGACCTGGGTTGTTGACCTGATTCTAAACGTTACTTTAAGTTCTTTCCTCTACTGAATATTATCTTTGGTCTCATCCTCAATTTTAATTTCAAGTTCTTGTCAAATATTCCTTCCCAGAACATATTAAACCTGGAAATTATCTCATGAGAACTATCATTGAATTCAGTGACCATAATGTCATGCCCAAATTCACATATCTCTTGCCGAAAACTACTTAGGCCATTGCCCCTTCCTTTCAGTATAGTAATGAATCTTCCATTTATATTTTTAACAACCTCTCTTGATTTTAACCAAAAATTCAAGAGGGTATCCCATCTCAATTAGCATGTCAATCAACCTGTTCATTTCTAATATAAAACATTCATCGTCACTTGCCAGTCTGGACAGTCTGACCATCTGGCCCTTCGCTACACTCTTCTTGTGTTGCAAAGTGCGACAACTGTCAAACCTCAACAGGAATATGAGTAGGTTTTCTTTCTGAAGATGGTAGATGACATAGTACATCCTATACTGTCCTTTTTAATAAGTATATCAAGGAAATCTATTTCCTTGTCATGAATTCTTGATGTGAATCTTAAAAAATCCAGTTGTCACATTTAAGTATTTTATACATTCCAAACCTTTATCTACAGTACCTTTCCAAAGGACCAAAATATCATCCAAAAATGCAGGTAGCATTTAATTCAGTTACAATAAACACAGCTGAATACATATTGTGTTTCCCACTTTGCCATTACTATGTTAGCACACTTGGTACCCGTAGACAACTCATTTTTTTTTTGCGAAATAATTAGCCCTCAAAAAACACAAAATTGTTGGTCAACACCATTTCCATCACCTCAACCAAAAATTTCACTTTTGAGGATTCAAATTTTCTAGAATCTACCAACTTTTGTCTGTAATAATCAAGTCCTACCTGGTGAGGAATGACCCTAAATAGGTTGATGACATCTGCTGCCAAGAAGATGAAATCTTCACTCATGTCAACCTCCCTTAGTATTTCTAGGCAATGCATTGAATCTTTAAGAATGTAATTCTTGTCATGTACTATTTGCTTTGAATGGTAGTCAATATAGGCAGTCAAAGGTTCTGTTTTAGATTTTCTAGCAGAGACGATGGGTCAAAATGGGGGGTTGCTAATATTTTTGTGAATTTTGTGTATCCCAAACATAACCAGAGTAATAGGGGTGTCAGACAAAAGATACTCTAGTTCACCCTTTGTGATCACTCCTTGAAAAAAAGAATCATGCAAAAATAAATCGATCTTCATGTAAGCCCTATGAACTTCATTTCGGGATACCCTCTCATATGTATTTCTGTCATTTAGGATGTTGAACATCTTGCTCATGTAATCAAGCTGACTCATAATAACTAATTCCCTACCTTTATCTGGTTTCATGACCCTGTAGTCCCTGGATTATATTAGATCATTCAAATACTTCTTATCATTGCTAGTAAAATTATCATTACTTAAATTGTTTCTATTACATGCCTTCCTAAATTCTCCTTTACAAGAAAGTTCAAATCCCATAACCATTGGATTGTTGGGGGCGAATAAATGGGGTCTATATTATAAGACCAAACAGTCACAACCGCGGACACTGAAACAGCGACACATAAACGCCAAACTCCGAAAATAGAGAAGGACATAAACATCGAAATTCGGAACGCCGAACGCATTTCCAACAACAACAGCACCATACAGGTAAGGAAAACCTACAAAAAAACTTCATTAACATACTATTGCAGGGGGGGCAAGCCCCCCTGCACCCCCCCATTTAAATATACCAACTCTGAGATTGCATTACAGTGGGGAAAAGGATATATTTCCTCTTCCCCATGATCACCCTGCTGGCCATAGAAATACGTACTGACCAAATCCAGTGTTATAAGGCTCCACACCCGAACAGACTGCTGAAATGTGGAAATAAAATCCAAATGATGAGCGCTATAGTAACTAAGAAAGTAAAACCACAGTTGAGAAGATAGCCACACTGTATGTCGCCATCAGCAGGTATGAAGAAACAAAATAAAACAACACCCAAGACCTGCACGTATGGCAAGTGCAAGGCTCCAAACCAAAGGCAAAATTCAAACCAAAAATGAACCAGCACATATACTGTGGATTAAGATCTCATTTAATGTTCCAAAGCAATAATACCATTCATATGAATCAAACCGGTTTCAGCAAATGCCTTCCTCAGTGACAGAAAAAAAATATATAAAATAACTGGAAAACACATGTGGTTTAAATACAGCGCCATCTTGTGTGTACCCATATGATTGGATACAAATTTATTCAAAAATGCTCATTTAGACCTGGTGGGAACAACCCACCCAACTTGACTATCCACTTTTTTTCCATATTATTAAGCATTTCATGTAAAGTGGATTTATCTTTGCTTTTATATCTAATACAGTCAATTACAGTAAAACTGAAGATCCCAGTAACATGTTTCAAGATGTGTTTGTATAAGGCAATAGATTGCTTTTTGTTACGAATATCACTAAGATGTTCCCCTATTCTAAGCTTAAAGGCCGTGATTTGGTCCGTACGGTACAACTTGGGCTATTGCAGGATCCCTATAACGGTTTGGTTTTTTGACGATTAGGGCTTTTTTAGGCCATCTCTATTTTGAGAACTACATTCGCCTGTTATGAAGGCACTGTTTTGTGTTTCAGATGGACATTTTGGCATTAAATTCAATTATGCTTTGAATCACTAAGGCATAAGTGGTTGAAACAGCTCGTAGGATGAATGGTTAACGTCATCAGAAAGTACTTGGAATTAGGATTAATATATAATTTGCTCTATGGACATACAAGTGCAGGACGGTTCTACATTTTCCATTTTGGCCAGGTTTGATGGTGACTATTTTGTGGTTATACAAAAGGGAGCATGACACAATATATTCCAACTTTTTGGTTGCTAATTATGTTAAATGGTTTGAGTGGCCTTTTTATTTTGGATACATTGGGTTTTTTTGTATGTTTGTTTACATCGAAACAGAAGGGATCTGTACCCTGCAATGTTTATTATTTTTCACTAAGGGGTCTTGTTGTTACTCTATAGTGATCAAACAGGTACGGATGCCTGCACACTATTAAGTGCGGAGGATACATATTGTTTTTCTGCATTTGAACTGGAGGGTGTTTCTGTCATCGCTGATTACCTTATCAGAAGGGATTTTACATTGAACAAAAGCGGCTTTGGTTGGCCTTGTGAACTTGAACTGTCGATTGTTTTTGTTTGCATAAGGGACTGTTTATTGAACATTTAATTTTGGGACTTCGTTCATTTCTCTTGATTTGTTTTCCAACCAGGGATATACGTTGGTTGGAAGTTAAGTGTATGGTATTGTTGGGCAGTTTCTCAAACGTGCATTTTTCAAACAAAAATACCTTATATTGCAAAAGCACAGAGTTTGGGACACTAAAACTGTTTATTCATTTTTTGTAATGATGCTAAACCCAACTTTTGCTAATACTCCAATTAAGTTTATTTATCATTATGGTTAGGATTGTGTCATTTACTATCTCTATTAGCGAATGGTATTCAAAATCACATTTCTCAAGGGCTTATTTGTTTAGTAACATGAAACAATGATGATCAGGTAGCCTATACAGTTAGCCTTTATATTTGGATACACATATATGCCTAACAAGGTTTAGCCATTTATTATTTATTTTGAAATTACAGGCAGTCCAGTTATATGGACTCATCTTTTAGGTGGTGACTATTACTAATGTTGAGTATATTGACATTGGTAATGTTTTCATTGCAGTTGGTACAGATTTGATAGGTGTAGGATTACTGTGCACCGACCTTTTGGACTTGGATTCCAGACTCAGGGCTGTACAAATCTTTTATCGACATTTTTTGTCTTAGTTTTTCTTTTTTATTTTCTGATGACACCCATGTTATTTTGGCTAGTGGGATGTCAGAACAAATTATTTTGATATTTGGGACCTTGGGGCAGTGCATGAATTGCTGTGCTTATGGTGTATTGGCTGAGGATTCAGCATTTTGGACTTTAGGGACACATAGTATATTACTCACCATTTGGAGTTTTCCTAGGTGGGATTGGCTATTGATCATGTTCCTTTAACAATCGTAAATTTGGGATGAATACCCATTCGAGTTGTAACTTATACAATTTGTATTTTATTGGGGTGAATATCCGGTCTTAAATATTGTTGTTACAACTATTTATAACAAAACTTTTTGACATCTTCAGCGAGAGCACAGCAACTTGGGACCTTGGTCCATTTGTATATTTTGCAGTTATACCAACATTAATTGGATTATATTCAGTCACACTAGCCAATTATGGATTTGGCGTCTATTATTAGAGGGCTTTCCTCGGATTCTGAGGACCCTGGAATTTTTGGTTTGGGGTCCAATAATGGAAATAGCAGTTCTGGTATCCATGATCCTGGTCAGGAGTGCAAATTAGCTTTTATTAAGCTCACCAAAGAAATGAAACAACCAAGAAGTAATGTGTGGCATCTTAGACTATTTAGGGCCTACCAACAGAAGAAGATTGTACCAAGGGGGCTCAGAATAAGGCTACGGCTGATGGCATCACAGCCAGATCAACCACTTTTAGATCAGTGGTTTGAAGTGCAGCAACAAGCCTCTATGGGTTTTGTGAATGTATTAGCGGCCCACTATGAGAGAATGATAAAAAAACAAACCAAAGAGGTACCTAGCATAAGTGAGGGGTTTCAGAATTACATTACTTTGCGATGTTATAATTCCTGTATTAACCAACTCAATCTGGATCTTTCAGAGTTGGAAAAAGTTTTGAAAGACAAAAAAATCAAGACGTTCAGTAGAGATGTGGGGGGGACTACGATAGAGAGATTCGTCAGAAGGTTACATTTATAACCCCAAATCATACCCCTAAAGGGCCCAGACCAGCCAGGACCAAGTCCATACTGAAAAAGAGGAAAAGAGAAACAGTCATCTCTGGTGATGATTCATCCTCTAACACAGATTAGGAAGATAGTCACACGAGTACGTCTCCAGTTCCCAAGAGGAACAATATCGGGAACAGTCTGGAAGGGGTGCTCCCTTTAGGTTCAAGTCAAGAAGAAGAGGGGAGAGGAAACACAAACACAAAGGTACCATCAGATCTCAAGGGCATTCTGAATATCATGACCAAGATTTAGATACTCATTATTATAATGTACATAATATTTCCTCCTTGATCCTTACAGAATTGGACATTAATGTTCTCAACAAAGGTCTAAGTTTTGTAGTTGGCTTTTGTGTACCAGAACAGTTCTTTGCACAAGATCTGACTAATTTTTGCCATATTTTGAATTTAAAATTATATTTTCATGATTTGGAGGAGACCAGTGATGAAAATACTGACCTCAGATGTTTCAAGTTTAAACCATTATCTTTTAAACCACCTATGTCACCTATTGTTTCAGCTTTTCAAAACAATGTACTCAAAGATTTACATTTAAACTTTAGTAAAAACAACATTACCAAAGACAATATCAGTAGGGATGAACGGTTCTGTATTGATAAACTTAGACTGAATAAGAACATTGTGATTTTGCCAGCAGATAAGGGAGGGGTGGTTGTCATTCAAGACTGTAGTCAATACCATGCGGAAGCACAAAGGCAGTTATTGGATATCAGATATTATATGATTATGCCTCTTGACCCAACATCAAAGTTCAAACAGGATATTGATCAGTTTTTGGACTCTGCTGTTGAGGAGGGTATTATCTCTGTAAATACTGGTTGTCAACTTAAAGTAGACCATCCCAGACAGCAATATCTGTATTTATTACCTAAGATCCATAAAGATCCGGTCAAGCCACCAGGCAGACTGATTGTCTCTGGCAGGGGCTCATTGACTGAGCCACATTCAGAATATCTTACAATACATATCAAACCTTTGCTTAAATTGGTTCGTGCGAGAATTCAGGATACTACTCAGTTCTTAGCCATCATTTCTGAGATGCAATTGGAACCCAACTGGCTTCTGTGCACTTTGGATGTCACTTCTCTATATACCAGTATTCCCCATTGGGCAGGCTTAGCTGCCCTGCAATATTGGTTAGATAGAGCCAATCTTTACAGACCAGGTTTTAACACCCTTCTTGTCTGCATGGCAGAAATGGTCCTGACACATAACATTTTCTATTATCAACAACAATGTGTTTGGCAGGTTCAAGGTACTGCAATGGGGGCATCATTTGCCCCCATTTATGCAGATCTATTCATAGCCTACATAGAGGAGCATTTAATTTACGATAATAGTCATAACATTTTTTTGAATGAAATTGATATCTGGCGCAGATATCTTGATGACTGTTGGTTGGTGTAGAAGGCCGATGTGTCATAATTTGTGGAATACGCAATCAGAACATGTGGGGTATAGAGTTTAAGATAACTTTTGATAAACAAGAAATCACTTTCCTGGATGTATTGGTTAGACAAACTAGCACAGATACATTGGAAAGGGAGGTGTTTAGGAAATTTCCATAATTCAGTACACTTTTACATGCCACCAGCTTCCACCCATATGTCATCAGGAACATTCCTAAGCCACAATTTTTTAGGATTAAGAGAATCTGCTCCAGCTCCTTGATGTATAGCCAGTATAGATAGGACCTTGTAACCAGATTTAAAGACAGGGGATATAGAGCAGGTGACTTCTGCAGGGCCAGCCGATTTTGTAACAAACAGGACAGGGTCCAATTGCTCTCATATCAGCAACAACCAATTAAAATTAGATAGGAATTGAGGCTAGTGACAACATATGGTAAGAACACCAAGGTCTTTATGGATATCATTACCAAACACTGGAATGTCCTACAGTCAGACAGCAAACTCAAGGAATATTTGAATGACAACTGCTCCTTCTCTTTCCACAAGGGCCATTCTTTGGGCTCATTGTTTAGTCATTATAAAAAGATGGAATGAGGTTGACCATTCTCTAATTCAAAGAACAATTACTGGCCATAAATTGGTGGGGTGCAACCCATGTGGACATTGCACATATTGCCCTAGAATATTCAAGACAGATAGCTTTACTAGCCAAAATTCACCTACTGTTTATGACATCTCATTTTTTGCCAACTGTAATACCAGTTGGGTTATCTATTTAGCCAAATGTACATGTATGGCAGTTTATGTGGGTCAGACCTCACTGCCTTTAAAGATTAGAATAGGGGAACATTTTAGTGATATTCGTAACAAAAAGCAATCTAGTGCCTTATACAAACACATCTTGAAATGTTACTGGGATCTTCAATTTTACTGTAATTGACTTTATTAGATATAAAAGCAAAGATATATCCACTTTACATGAAATGCTTAATAATATAGAAAAAAGTGGATAGTCGAGTGGATTGTTCCCACCAGGTCTACATGAGCATTTTTGAATTAATTTTCATCCAATCATATGGGTACACATAAGATGGTGCTGTATTTAAACCGCATGTGTTTTCCAGTAATTTTATATATTTTTGTTTCTGTCACCGAGGAAGGCGTTTGTTGAAATCGGTTTGATTCATGTGAATAGTATTCTTGTTTTGGAACATTAAATGAGATCTTAATCCACAGAATATGTGCTGGCTCATTTTTGGTTTGAATTTTACCTTTGGTTTGGAGTCTTGCACTTGCCATACGTGCAGGTCTTGGGTGTTGTTTGTTGACTTAATTCCAAAAGTTCATTTAAGTTCTTTCCTCTACTGAATATTATCTTTGGTCTCATCCCCAATTTTAATTTCAAGTTGTTGTCAAATACTCCTTCCCAGAACATTTTATTACCTGTGCAGTCCATTGGACTCAGCCCAGCTCCAACAGGATAAAACACTTTCAGCAGAATAAAAAACAGTCACAAATGCTCACAGAGCATGAGAAATAATTCAGTGGCACAAGTGTATTCACACCACTTCAGTTATAAATCCACTAGGTACACAATAGAAGTTAAGCACATTCACCTAACCAATGTCAAGCTTTTTCAGAACAATATTGTAACTTCTAAGTCTTGCTAATATAGGTGCATATTTTCAAATGAACCAACAGTAATACCTCAATTTACTCTGACAGCAGTTTTAAAAAGACATACCACATTTCACAAATAAAAACACATTGTTAAGATGTTACATATTACAACATACAAATGTAACTTCAGTAATACATAAATACTGCAAAGAGATGTTCTTATTTACAAGATATACTAACTGTTGTCATAATTTAGTAGATCCCAATTATAAAACACTGGAAATACTGATGCAGTCATTCAAGCCAGGGAGCTTTCCAGCATCAAGTTTTATCTGCCCGTATAGTTCCCTATACTCCAGCTTACTTTCCCAATTGCCTCCCCTGGCATCACCCACTATCTGTTCTATAACCATAAACTTAAAATTATAGTTGGGGCAATTTAATATGTGTTTATAGAGTGCACTAGTTTTTTTTTTTTTTTTTTTTTTTGTTTAGAAATGTCATAAAAATGTCCGTATATCCTTCTCTTGAGATTCCTTTCTGTCTTCCCAAGATAGAAACTGGAACATGATCCACACACTACCATGTATACCAACCAAACACTGTTACAAGTGTAGTAACCATTACTTCTAACCCTGTAATTCCTAGATGTTATTAAAATGTCTTCTTTTCCAAGAATTAACCTACACTGATTACACCTGTCGCACCTGTATGTACCCTTCATACTTCTGGTACCCTTATTGTTGCATGTAATACCTTTCTCAAACCTCTCATTCAAGTTAGAATCTCTTTTTCTAATAAATTTTGGAAATTCTGGTATCCAACACCCTGTTTCCTCATGCATTTTAAGTACAGCCCAATGTTTTCTAATAATCCCCTCAACTTCCGAAGAATTACTAGTGAAAGTATGTACAAAAGCACTATCATATTCTTCTTGAGTATGTTCATGGATGGTAGAAATAACACTACCCTTGCCTAACAATGGAGGGTATTTGGATTCCCTTTCCTTAATAACCTCATCTGCCAAGGTTTCAACCAAGGCCATGGGGTATCCACTTTGAATGAATAATTCCCTTATAAATTTTACTTCTTCTTTGAACATCCCCTCATCACTACACATCCTCGAAGCCCTGATATTCTGACCCTTGACTATACCCTTTTTTGATAAAATGGGTGACTACTCTCATAATGAAGGTATGAGTTAGAAAATGTGTGTTTCCTAAAAATGGCAGACTGAAAACAATTCTTATTTAAAGCCTTGTATAATCTAACATCCAGGTAATTGATCTCCTGAGGAGATACAATGTGGGTAAATTTCAAAAAAGGGGTGGTGTTATTAATGTACATCAAAAATACATTTAATTCCTCAATGGGTCCATCCCAAAGAATACAAATATCATCTAGGAATCGTGCATAATATGTTATATACCTGAACCAATTGGATTCCATAATGTACTTTTTCTCCCAATGGTATAGTACTAGGTTGGCATATGGGGGGCACATGCTGCCCCCATAGCCACACCACTCTCCTGCTTGTAGTACTCACCACTGAAAATCATATAATTACTTTGCAATGTAGTTTCTAAAAATTCCATGATCAAGTTAATAGTATTGGCATCCAAATATCTGACTTCTGTCAATACTTCCTGGAACCATTCAAGGCCTAACCTGTGTGGAATACTGGGGAATGACTCAAACACGTCAACTGTAACCATAATTACTGTGTCACTGTATTTTTCCTTGGTCATATTCCTCAGAAAATCCCATGAATGTTTGATAATATGCTTTAATGTACCTACAAATTTCTTAAGATGGTAATCTACAAATATGGCCACTGGTTCCGTGATGTACCGTGCCCCAGACACTATTGGTCTAAAGGCCAATTTGTCTATTCCCTTGTGTGTTTTAGGTATCCTGAATATTACTGGAACACATGGTTTTTCCACATACCAATCCCTGTAGCAAATGATCCTTTAAATAATACTGTATCTTTGCACATGCCACGTTGATCTCACTTTTGGATGCCAAACTATATTTCTCCTCATCATTTAGAATTTCAGACATTTTTGTTTCGTAATCATTCATGCACATAAGTAACACTCCTCCACCTTATCAGGTTTCATAATTCTAACCTTATTTTGTACCAATTCCCTAATCAAATTTTCTTCCAAGGGAGTTAAATTTCTCTGTTTCCTTCTAATTATTGATTTTTCTAATATCTTGCTCCACTAACTCTTCGTATATTTTCAAAACAGGGTTAAGGGGAGGTTTAAAAGTACTGGGTCTTCTCAAATCTTGTACTTGCCTACTACTTCCTTTGAAAAACAATTTAAAGTTCAACTTTCTCAAGAATAACTTAAGGTCCACCAGGGTATTAACCACATTAAAGGGCCTACTGGGTACAAATTGAAAACCCTTAGTAAGTAGTGAAAAGTGTCCTTTTCCTATCTCCAAGTCTGTAAAGTTATAGATGTTGAAGTTATTTTTAGTCACTTTCCTACCATTCTCTGTAACCTCTATATTCACTTGGTAATCATCCTGGTCTGCCTTTCCATGTACTGTCCTCTCCCTTGATTGTTCTTTCTCATAAAATTTCTGTTGTTGTTGTTCCAACCTCTCCCCCTCTCCCCTGAAACTGATTGTATGTATTCTACATGTTGTGTTGTCCTTGCTTCTGTTCAGTTCTCTCACTTTTCCTTAGGGTGGGTTCTTCTAAAGGGATAGTGTGCCCAGTATTAAAATTCCAGTTTTCCTGAGTAAATACTTTATCATGCAAGTTCTCACCTTGCAAATTCATAAAATTGTAAGCCCTCTTTGGGGATGGATAAGCTTTCCTCTCCATATATTCAATTAAGTCCCTTTGTAGTTTTCGTAACTTTCGTGCAAGCGCATTCTCACAGTGTGAATCTATTTCCCTAAACACAGCATTATATTTCACTTTCTCTACTTGGAAAAGACAGCCACATGTTAATGTATCATGCAAAACATTTACTTCTTTAATAACATTGTCTCTTTGCATCTCATAATTTCTAATCATTAACTTCAATAACTCTAATCCAAAATTATTAAAACGTTCAAAAAGTTCCTTGTGGAAAGTACTATTAATATCAACATTGTTGGGGTATTTACAAAGACGTAGCCCCTTCGGTACCCTCCCAACTGCCACATATTCATTTAAATAGTTTATCTCAAATTGAAAAAGAAAGCTACTTTTATATAACAATCACATACAAGAAATAGGTTTGATGTCAAAGTAAATTTCATATTTGAATTCATGTTTCCAAGTACGCACATATTAAGGTTAAGTCACACTTGTAGGAATTGCAGTGTAAAGAATTACTGATAACTAGTTTGAGGCTGAATTAAACGTTACATTTGGGAGTGATGTTCAGTAAGATTTGTTGAAACAGCACATAATGATTCATAGGTCTGTAAACTTAATTTAATTTCATTGCTTGATATACTTTTGCACACATTTGTTGACTATCAGGTTTTAACATTTAAAAACATTTTTAAATCAAGGGGTAATACAGGAAATGATGTCACTTATTTTGATGTACCATCATTATAAAAATGGAGTTTGTTTTATTTTTGTTGACTCTGATGAAGCCCTGCAAAGGGTGAAAGCACTTAGTCAACAACGATATATATATATATATATATATATATATATATATATATATATATATATATATATATATAGATATATATATATATATATATATATATAGATATATATATATAGATATATATATATATATAGATATATATATATATATATATATATATATATATAGATATATATATATATTTTTTTTTATGTTGGTTTTACTTATTAAAGTGGTGTGTTTTTCTACGCTGAGTGGATATTTCGTTTACTTTGTGGTTTGTGTGGAAGCTTTACACTATGCCTACATTATTAAATCCCCATGACTGTTTTTCTCAAGCAAAAATGAAACATCAAATTCTTATGCATCTAAATGTTTTAAACCATTTAATGGATTCAAAATACGTTTAAAAATTAGCCAAGGGTAGGTAAAAAACACAGTAAAATGTAGAAAACTGCCATTCTCTCTCAAATACAATTATTTTATCTAGATTGAGTCCATTTTAGACAGTTTTGTATAAAATTAGAATAGCAAACCATTCCATAATACATCAGTTACATTAAATTATTTGTTTCTAGAAACCCAGAGATGACATGCCAGGAATGTATGCAACAACAGATTAGTGTGTGTGTGCTTTTGCGTGTGCATGCGTGTGTGCGCGTGCGTGCGTGTGCGTGTGTGTGTGTGTGTGTGTGTGTGTGTGTGTGTGTGTGTGTGTGTGTGTGCCCTAACCCATTTGTTCTCCTATTCATCTTAGTCTAATTTATGACCAAGGATCTGACACGTTGCTTTCTGAAATAGCAGGTGAACTCTTTTTAAATAGCTATTGTATTGCCTATACTTAGTTTACCTTAAAATAGTTTTCCCTTAAGGTGCAAATTTGTTAATATGCCTAAAGGACTTCCAGAATTCAGATGGACCCAATCTTCCTTCAGAGGGAATGTTGTTCTGTGGGGTTGGATTCTATGGGGGATTCCATAAGATATGTCCAAGAAATGCTAGTTACTGATCTGTTGTGTCCTCTCCCTCTCACTTTTACATGATATCTCAGCTTTTGCAACATAGTTATATTATTCTTATTTTTAATCAGATGTTTTTCTCTGTTACCACAGTTCTGTTTACATAACATTATATTGCATTTGATTAATGAGAGAAGGAGATAATAAGTGTATCTGTTGTGCATTTTTATCATTCTGCCTCACCTTATCACTGCTTTTCCCTTACCCATTCTGCACCTCTCTCCTGTTCACTGAATGACACTCTAGAGTCCCTGTCAACCACCCTTAATAGTGGTCCATTTAATAAGTCTACAGCCATCTTCATGAAGAGCTACTCCCAGAGACCAGGGAGTAGTTAATCATTAAAATCTGTCCTTCCTGTTTAGAACTAACATGATCTCATTCACTCACATCATATTCCCCCTCACTCTCTTATCTGCTGTCTAGTGAGAATAGCTTCAGTTCCTCTTGTCTCTTGGCATGTCCTCATCCCCCATTTCATGCACACTTCTAGTACTTCTGTCCTCCTCTTGGCATGTCCTCATCCTCCATTCCATATACATTTCTGGTACTTCTGTTCTCCTCTTGGCATGTCCTCATCCCCCATTCAATGCACATTTCTGGTACTTCTGTCATCCTCTTGGCAAGTTCTCATCCCGCATTCCATGCACAATTCTGGTACTTCTGTCCTTCTCTTGGCATGTCCTTATCCTCTCATATCACGCACATTTCTGGTACTTCTGTACTCCTCTCAGGAGTCTGATACCCTTCTCTTCATATAACCTAGCAGCACTTAAGGTATGGCCTTGTAAGTGTCCACTAGACCAGAATGATTACATCATTGCTTCTGGTGTTTATCCACATAAGGATATAATTAGCATTTTGTTTGCTGCTGCTAGTGCAATTATGATCTATTCCTGGTGGTACAGTTCATGTGAAACACACCTCCAGGTTCTATTTTCCACTGTTTTGCTATAACTTGCACCCTCCCCCCGCCCATTAATACTGAGATTGTTGCAGTTCAGGTGCAGTACTTTACACTGATCTTCTATTCCTAATTTTCAGCACATTTGTTCAGCCTTTTTAAATCCTTCCTTAAACCCTCACCCATCATCCCTTGGTACACATATCTTTGTATCATCAGTGAAAAGGTTGATTTTATTCTTTGGTCCTACGTATAAGTCTAATATCAAGACATTATCCTACAGTCTTTTAATTTTACTGCAACTTTATGGCAGATACATCAAATGAGGCTGTGTGTAGAGCTGGATATAAGAGGAAAAGAGGCTAAGAATAGATGGGAGGGACATCCCATTAGAATGGGGAAAAGAGTGTTACTGAATGAATATTTTGCCTTATGCTTCACAAAAGAAAACACTGGGATGGTGGCATGATGTGAGTGAGACAGAGCAGATAGGAATAGCAACAGAGAGATACCAAAACAGAGATGGAAGAAAAGGAATGGAAATGGCTGACCTTAATGGGTCTAATGGTGGCAGATGTGTGATAGTCAAGATAGGAATCCTGACAACAGCTTACTGGACAGTAACCAGTAGGAGTTTTGTCAACAATACCTGATCCATTTTTATAATTAAGTAAAGTCAGCTTGAATATAAAAAATGCCTAAATAAGCAATCAATTGTGGCGTTAAGAAATCACAAATGTCTATAATCACAATATTTCACACCAATAGTGCTTTATTATGCAAACTGGAGTGACAGGGGAGTACTCCCAGATATGCTCTACCTGGACTAGAGCAATGCCCTTGACATGGTCCAACATTGGTTGAATGAAAATACCTTTGGATTCAAGAGTAAGACCAAGAGTGAAAAACTGGATTGTAGCATGATTATATGATAGAACGCAGCGAGTTGTAGTGAAAAGGACACATCAAGAACAGGGAAAGTGACAGGCTACTCCAAAAAGAATTCCAGGATCTAATACTCTCTACTGTGTCATGCCTAAGGGAGAAAAGATCAGGATCCAATCCCACCAATGATGACACAATGGGAAGTACAGCAGGGAAGCATGAGAAAGTTTAATAAGGATATGGAAAGGTTGAAGACGTGGCCAGAAATGTGGCACTGCAATTTCAGTATAGACAGATGTAAACTAATGGCTTATTTTACAGTCTCATGAAATACCACCTGTAAGGAGGGTAAATGATGGCAACAGAGCAGGAAAAATATCTGAGGGTGTTGATCACAGCTTCATTGGATCATTAGGAGCAGATTGAAAGGGCAGTGGTAGCATCCATATGTGGGTGTGGATTCTTGGGTTGATAGGCTTTATATGTAAAGGAATAATGTTTAAAGTCTATGTATTCATGGTCAGATCGCACAGTAAATATTATGCATAGTTATAGAGGCTGTAAAAGTAAAGCGGTGTTAAAATTATAAAGATAATCTGGAGGGCAGCCACCAGAAATGTGTGTGAGTGAAGGGATAAGAGTAAACACTACATGAGCTAGAACCTTTCTTACTGAGGTTCAGATAAGAGCATGACACTGGTGTAAAAGATCAAGCCAAGAAGATGGATACTGGTCATCTTGTAGGAGATGAGCAAAGTTGGGCAGATTGGGTACCAGGCATAAAATCATAGGGACGGACTACTCCCTTGATGTCTGAAAGTTCATGACAGAGAAGATCATAGACTCATGGGAATGACTACTGATATGGAGGCTTAAAAGTAATACTGAGATATTAAAAAAACAATGGGGAAAGATAGAAAAGAGGAGTGACAGAATATCAAAAGTATGCAGACGACATACTAAATAAGTGCATTGCCACTTTGTGCCACCAAGTAAACCTTTTATGTTGTAATGTTGCATTACAGTGTTTATTTTAGGAGTTTGCATGACTCTCTCTTTTAATGTTTCTATTATAGGTATATATTACTTTTTTTCATTATAGTAGTTCTCGAAGGGTGATGTATGACTTTCTTCATTTATATGGTTTTTATTCAGAGCATTTATGACATTTTTCTTTATACTATTGCTATTAGGGTTATATATTACACTAGATCTGTTTTTCAAGAAAGGGATTTTTTTTGGTCAGTGGAAACCTGCTAACACCAAAATACCTTGCTGTATTGAAATCTTCATGGATACCATTGTAATCTTATATGCATTTTGTACATGACTGCCTAGGTATAATTCTACATATATTTTATTAAATGGGGGGTTAGACATATACTATAGAATATAGTATATATAGACAGATATAATATAATTATAAATTATAATATAGACATAAATTATGTGAGCTAAATGCAGATCATATAGGCATTTGATAGTGACACTGTAGTATGCCGCATTATACTTGCTTTCCACTGCCATAGTGATCTGAAATATATTCATGGCTGACAATGCAGTACCTGTCTGATATACTTATACTGAACTGTGATGTGTACGAGAATTAGGAAAAATATATCGGTTCACAAAAGTTTACTTTTTTCCATTGGAAACATTCTATCTCTAAAATTATCCTTTGCAGACAGACACACTAAACTGTGATCAAATTCAACATTGATCTGTATTTAAGTGCTTAAGGATAAAATGTCTGGTGTATAGGTATTGTGTATATTTTTACAATTATGTCTATGCAGTGCATCTCATGGATAACTAATCTGTAGTGAGTATAACTGACATGACGGCCATTCAAGACATGCTGTTAGCATTGTAATAAAATGCAGATAATTACTATGCATAATATACTATTTAATGTCTGCATTATATAATTAATTTCTATAATCAGAGAAGTGGATAACTGCAAAAATAGGCATGTATTCTCTGGCAAAGAGCAGCAATACTCCTTTTTCCACTTTCCATTAACTATCCACAGATCCCATAGAAATACTGTAGCCATGAACAAAAAAATACGTGTTAGAGAGGTAAGAAGAAAATATACTAATCTTTATAATAACTCAGTCTACTGTCAAGCTGAAACTAAAAATCTGCTTCAGAACAAAGTAGGTATAATTATTCTATTGCTATGTAGTTACCCATCTTCATTAAATTGGCTGAGACCTTACCCTCTTAATTCAATACTGGACAACCATGCAGCCAACAATACAACCTTCAGTATAGTCATTACATGCCAAATGCATTTGTAAAATGCCCTGCTCTTTGTCAGCTTAAATATCATGATAAAGTCTAATTTTAGTCTGAAGCAGAGAAACAACTGTAAATATTAAGTAACATTTCCTTAATGTCATTTTTGCTTCCTGTCCCAGACTGATTCTCTAAGTCACTTTGAATGACAGTGGCTTGATGGGGGGGGGGGGACTGAACCCCATCAGATGGCTCCTGTGACTGTAGTGCAGTTCACAGAAGGTACAGAGTTGAGAAGGCCACATGTACATACTACTTTCCATGCACTATCTGGATCCTGATATGGGAAAAGAAGAATAAGCTACCTATCTGATCCCCTGCTTCTTAAACAGAATCACAAGTGATTCTATGTTCATTCACTGGCCTGCTGCGCAAAATCATGCTAGTCAAATGTTATCCATATTTAGTGCTATAGCATTTAAATAAGAACATCTGTTCAATATGTCTTCGGAATCTTAAAATATCTTCATCCTAATAGTTTCTGTACATAGCTGGTAGATCATCAGCATAGTCTTTGTATATAAGACTTTGATGGTAGTGTGAATTGATGTGGCCCCAACCACAGACTTTGCAAGACATCTTTTCACAGATGCCATGTTTTCTTTTACTTCAACTATTCTCTTGCTTAACCAGTTTAACTTGAGAGAGTTAAATTCCAGATAAAGATAGTCATTTTTTTCTTCATCATTCTCTAACCTGGCATAGAAAATGTTTTACTGAAATCTAAATCAAAGCAATTGTTTGGCATTGCACACTGACTAAGTGAATATCACGCATAAGAACTTTAATATTGCCTGAAAAGCTGTTGAGTACAGCTCTAACCTCGATCATGAAATACCATGCAGAAATCATAGCAATGTCAACAAAGCCAGAGAGGGATGATTCTGGTATACTCCTCTCATTAAAATAGTGGTTATATTTGTCAAAAACAGCCTGTAAAACTTTTGGACTGAAAAATAACACACGCACACAGCTTTCTCATCGATCCTAGATTTCTTGTCCCCTGCTGCCTTTAACTTAAAATATTACTACTGTATGAGCAGAGATGCCTGAAATAAAAGAAAAAGAAGCTCTACTACATTATAATGCTGGCTACAGACTATTTGGGAAGATGCCAGGCAGAATGGAAGTATTAACAGTGGTTTTATTAATATGCATCAAATATATACATCTCAAATGCCTGTCGGCAAGTTACTATTTAGTTATTTTCAAGTTCATGAATAATAACATGTTGAATTTAATAGAACTAGAGATTTTTCCCTGGTTTTGAATTAACTAGTTTTACCTGGCTGTATCCACCACTCCACACAATGGCGCTGTTGTTTACTGTAAGCCCTTGGTTTGGGTTATCCAGAAGCCCAAATTTACCTACTGTTACACTTCTCATGGAATTTTCTGAGGTTGTCTTCCAATTAATTATATCATACAAGGTTGGAACATCTCCATTTGCATCAAAATACACTTGGTTGCCACACAGGTTTATGAAATTGGTGTTCTTAATGTAATGGAGAAACTAAGAGGGAAAAAAATGCAAAACCTGTGCATTACGATATTGTTCAATCAAATGATGTAAACACAGTGATAATGATATCTGTATGATGTTTGAGAACAGCGATATAGCATAACCCATGCATGTTGGTGAGGCATCAGGAAAAAAAAATGTATGAATATTAGTAATAGAATTTCTGTCGTTCTGACACTGCTGGATAAACCTGCATGAAGCTATTGTAAAGGAACAGTCAGTGTGCTTCCAAGATCTTACATTTACATCCATCATTGCCAGTGAAATTCACTGAAAATGTAATCTGAAGAGTTTTCAGTGAAGCAAAATGAAAGGAATGATGAAGCAGGCAAAAAGTATCAATTTCACATGATCTAGTTAGCAGGCTGCTGTTCTTCACTCTATGGAACCTAGTTAGTGAGTCTGGTCAGAAGAAAGTGCTGGATTTCTAGAGGGAAGTTGCATAGCTTTGTGATAAGGAAAAAAATGTATACATACCTAAATATATAAATAAATGGGAAGAACTCCTTCTGCATGAAATTCTTTAATTACCTAAGTATGACATGCTTGTATACCAAGGGAATGAAGCGAATGTCATATACTCTCTAGCTGATTAATAAACAAATGAGAAACAGTAGTCACTGGTCAAATATAAGAAGTCACTGTAAAAACATACAGGAGAAAGAGGTGGCTATATACTTAGTCTTAAATTCTCTGTATTCATAAAACAGTAGCAATTTATTTTAATCTGAGCCACATCAAATTTGTACCACCTTCACATTTTTCTAAACCATCTTTCATATTTATGATATTGTAAATTTACAGATATTGGTACTATTTCTCACTTTCTTGCTTTCCAAAGGGTGTAATTGTCCATCTGATTTATTCATGTTATAATCCATCTTCTGCCTTTGCAATCATCTTTCAGGACTCATCTCTGCATTCAGTTTTGAATTTTTTTCTGCCTTATTAAAAATGCATAAATATCTTTCCAAATGTTCACTAACATTCATTTTTTAAATGGCTTGTAGGATTGTTAACATTGCCAACTAAACCATATCTTAAGGAATATTCTACTGTTGTAATGAATTTGCCAACATGGAATATTGGTTTATAACTTCATAGGTAAGTAATATGCTAGTGGCCCTTGCTGGCCATTTTACCTTTTTTCAACTTCCCTTTTGGTGCTTGAAATGACCTATGTCATTTGCTGTTATATTGTCCTTATCCATCCCTTAGTTGATAATTATATATTACCCCCTGTGAGAATAACTGGGATTATGCAATGGATAATTTGAAGGGACTCATGTGTGGGGATAAAGCATTTAGGAGCTGATTCTGTCCATTTCTAGCACATGATGCAGTCACAGGGCAAACTTTCTATTAACTACCTACAGATCCAAATTGTGCTTGAATATTGACATGGATGAGTTTTATTTTATGTAGGCAGGAAGTCTGTCCCAGAGCAGTGACATCCTCTGTGAGACTTTGATTTTCTTCATAAGTTGCTCCTTACTACATATCTCTAATGACATGATTTGTTCAGACTTCTGGAGTCACTGGGCTCCACCTCATCAGTGTAATTTTATTGTTTTTCTGCCTTTACATCTACTCTCCAATAACGACCCTTCTCCAGTATTCTCAGATCACATACCAAAATCAACACTCCCCATAAAATCTCCCATGCATAAGTTTCAAGGCACTGTCTAAAGCAACGGACACTACTTCCATAGGACTAGACAACATATCAGTCTGCCTAGCAGTCAGCCTGAAATATGGCTTTTCTGACACCTACAGTGGCTATTAAATATCTCCGGAAAACACACTTCATTCCAGAAGAATGCAGGCAGAAACAGCCTAGAGGTGGTGCTTCATTGGTCCTCAGTTGTTACAGACCCATAAGCCTAACCATCCTCACCTGTAAGGCTATGGAAAGGATCATTATAGAATTAATAAATAAGGATATGTAAGTAAGCTACTTACTTTCGACCCAAACAAGTTCAGTTACATCAAGGACAGATCCTGCCTACTTAATCTGATTGTCTTCTTCAAAAGAGTTTACTTTATCAATGCATAAGGACAAATCAATACACACTGTATATCTAGACCTCATAAACACATTCAACAGCATCCCATACTCGGGTATCACAGATAAACACTCTGTGCTAAATGCAAATTCGTGTGTAACTCATTAGATAACAAAATGGATCAGAAACAGAACCTAGAGGATAAAGGTGTGCAGCTCTCTCTCCTCCAAATGACTCATCACTAATGGTGTACCCCAGGGTGCAGTCCTTGGACTGCTCCTCTTTAGCATTTACTTGCTGGAGGTCAAAACTAATGTTAAGAGTTTGTGGCTGACCAAGTCTATAGATGATTACAAACTTGGTGCCTTCATAAACTCCTTAAAGGACAATACTATCCTCCAAGAGGGCCTGTCCCATACAAACAGCATGGTCAAAACCATGGGCTAACACTAAATACATGGAAATATATATTCAAATTCCTAAGCAGGCATGACTCTCCTATGACAGCTAGCACAGTAGCAGCACACCCCTAAAAACCGAGGATCTGAGAGAATATGTCAACAATGAACTGTCTTTTGATCACAATGTAACCATTATTATAAGGAAGTTCTTGTCAATGCATAACTTGTATCTCTAGGTATGGCAATACACCCCTGAGAATTGATCCCATAGTCAAGAATCTGGGAACCTATGTTGTCAATGTTTCGTTTTTTCTAACACTGGCTGTATTAAAGAGCTGATTGCTTGTAGTCATGTGTTGTGTGTGTGCTTTGTTCCTGCCCCCACCACCACACACACTTTTTTTCTTATTTGGTATTTATTTAATTCTGGATCATGTGTTTACTGCTAAGCTGGTTATTAGCTATCTGGGTCTCAATGCATACAGACTACTGTGTTATATTTTTGCATACTTTCAGATTGACATGTCTACAAAATCTTACATCATTTCATTATATTGTTATATGTTGTAAGAATGGACATTTCCATTTGAAGATCTTTTCTCAGAGACGATTTCCTGTAATTTGGATAATTTCATATCTTATTGATTTGTATTTGTGGAATACCTGCCAGTAAGCCAACTAAAATTTACTTTAGAGGTATTTGGTGATCTTTTTCTTGTTTTCATAACTGATATATGGATTGCTGCTGTATTTTCCTACTGACTGTAAATCATACTAGAGTATTTGAAAGATATATATACAAAATGTGTTCAGTTATGACTTTTTAGTATGGTTTTTAGTACGGTTTTTAGTACGGTTTTTAGTACAGTTTTTAGTACGGTTTTTAGTATGGTTTTTAGTACGGTTTTTAGTACGGTTTTTAGTATGGTTTTTAGTACGGTTTTTAGTACGGTTTTTAGTACGGTTAGTTACATCTGTGTGCGTTTGTTTTGCTGCTATTGTGATTTAGGCTTGCTGTTCTGCACACATTTCATCAAACATATCTAAGCCATCTTAATTTATAGAGTTATTTTATATTAAGTGTTTTTTTACATTATGAGTGAGAGTTTTAACATACAACTTAACAGAATATATACATCCATAGAGGAGCTGCTCATGATGACCCCCAGTCTCAGCGTATACATTTTTGGACATTACTACTTTCTGTCCCATTGCACATGACCAGTAGGACTTATTACTGTGGCATCTGTGGGAATGCACACGGTGAACAGTTTCTGAAGATGGATAAAGAATTAAACTTTTCCATTAGGCCTTTAGTGTTAACTTTGACTTTGTAAATTATTGGTAACTTAGGAATATATATTTGTGGATTGCTTTATTTCATTTGCTGTGGGTAGGCTTTGTCACACAAATAAAACTTGAATGACTGACATCCAATATGCATGAATAAAAAAAACTCACATCTATGGAGTCAGAGTATTGCTGTTAGCCATTATGCAGCTGTCCCCACAGTTTTTTAGCTTCTCCTGTTTCCCATCTGTTTTATCTGTCTTTGGATTATTACATAATTCACTCTCTTTCTCTCACTTAAGATATGTAATAATATCACATAGTATGGCGACTAAGTTTTGTGTTGTGTCCATGGCTTTTTTTGTTTTAATGGTATGAATTATTTCTTCTTGTGTAAATTGTATAAGATTGTGTTGCATTCAGGTTTAGAAAGTATTATAAAACATCTGCAGAAATTTGTTGCTTTTCATTTTGCAGCAGCAGTATACTCTATCATGCCTGTTTCCTCTTGGTAATAAACACAGTCTTCAGTGCATAACAACTCATTACTGTTTTGCATTCTGTTATGCTGGCTTAAGTGCAGGCGAGGGTAGCAAGAAGGAGGAGACAGTAAGACTATTTAGTTTGCTTTTTAAAAAGATTTAATTTTCAAATTCCTCCCAGTTTCTACCTTCCCCCTTATCTCATCTCTAACCACTCCATAGTTTTTCTAGAATGCATCTGAAGATTCCATCACCATCAACAGTACTTTACATTCCATTGTAGGGGTTTTAACTCTCTCTCTGTAAAGCACTTCAGGGCACCAGGGAGTATTTAGTCCCTTCAGTCTGTTGCCTTTGCCACATTCTTCCCCTCTCATTTGTATATTGCTTCAGCTGCATTTTTTTAACTTAGGCAGCATTTGTGAAGGCCACTTCCTTAATGTCAATGTACTTGCCAACTGTGTGTTTAATATCATGGAATTCCTTAAAAGGCATTGTATATATCTGGACATGGACTCTCTTTAAAATGTGTTTTTCTCAATCCATACTTCTCATGTAATATTTACTCTTCCTTCAAGAAGAGGTAGTAATGAAACAATGCACTTTTAAAATCCCCTTGCTTTTATTCTTTAATGCATCATATTTGCCATTTGGCACATATAACTGATGGCCATTTTAATCCACTTTATACATCGCTCAGTTTTTTTACCAATGTAATATTGTCAGTTTATAAGAGCTTTCTGCCTCATTCTATCACTGCCACAAATTTTAGTTCTGTATTGCCTGGTAAAGATTTTGCTTCTGGTAATAGCCGTTTGGATATGTCTGCCTTAAAAAGGAAAGGGTCAGTGAAGGACCCATTCATAAGCTATCATCAATATCTATTAATGTCTACATCTCCCCTTATATTAGTTTAGTTATTCACTGTAGCTATATTTGGCTGCATCCAAGCATGTGGCATCCAAATTTGATAAATCTTAAAAGCTTTGTCTTGCTCTTGAACCTATTGACTTTTTAAAGTGTTTTTTTGGCATCTGAGATGAGCTCTGTTTTGTTGCTGACAAATGAATCTTGAAGTGTGCACTGTGCAGAATTGACACCAGCTTACAATAATACTCCCGGTGACATCTGAGTCCACTATTCTTGTGTATATTACATGTAATTTTTACAAACTGTTTAGACCTCATACTATTGCTATAATAAGATCATGTATTGCTCTCTTACTAGAATGGTGTATTGCAGCAAAAACTGTAGTTAAATACTACTCATGTATTATACTGTGTGTTCGTTCTACTGAATCTTCAGTTTTCAAGCTGTTATTATACAGATTTCATGTATGGCTCTCTCACAGCTATAACTGTGTGTTGTACCAAACTATAGCTTGGTACTGCTATATTATTAGACATTATTACATAACTTGTTCCTTGAAGTTTCAAGAAGTTGTTACATCAGTGTTTGCATATTTGTACCTCAGCTGATATATCTCCATAGCAGGGTTTCTCTACCTGAGCTATTTTGTCTGCCTACTGACGAAATTGGTTCATTTTGCCATTCCAGCCCTTGGTACTTTGACCCATCTGTCAAACTTGAAAGTCCTTTCTAACTTTATCCCTTCTATTACAAGACCCATTGCACCTGGTGTTCTATGACAACAGCTTTATACCCTCTGATAATCATCTGCTATTAGACCATCATGACATTTTTTTAAGATTGGTGTAATTATCTATATAACTTGGAGGCCACATTCTCATCTACACAGGTCATAAGAAGCAGTAAATAAACTTACCAATTCAGCATAACTCCATAAAATCAAACTAAAAGAAAATTCACTGCAATTGTGTATTCATATATTAAGTAAGTGTTAACTACCAGGAAAAATAATCAGCCCATTAGGGGTCAAAACTTTCTAAACTTCATCCTCAGTAACATCGCACTTACTTGCACTACTTTTCCAGTATTATCCTTTCTGCTCAAGCCCAACCACAAATTGATAATCATCTTTGACATCTAAATCCACCACATCAAGCACTTCTTTACTGAGAGACTGTAAAAAAAGTCTATTAAAGTGACACGATGAGCTCCTAAAATTAATATGCAAGATTTCCCACCACTGTGTAGCCTCAGCTTTTGTAATGAGTATGAATTTTACTCCCATCTAATAAACAGAGTAAACTGCCCCAATAAGAAACAGATACATTGGAATGCCAGCATTAGAAAATCCTACAATAAAATGAGCCCAATAATAAATCAAAATCTACCCACAGTAAAGACCTTATTAAAAGTGAATACTTCCATGAAGAAAACCAAAGCAGACCACAAATTAAAATTAGCACCTAAAGATATTATCAAAATAATTATTTAATTACATCAAATGATTAAGAAATAATACTCAACAGTTCTCTGAAGTAATTAAAAATGTCATTACCCACTATGACCCTGAAATTGTTAATATATGTTGTTGTATGTCTTTTTATTGAGCTGTAGTCTTCCTGACTTCAAGGACTTGGCACGTTAGGCCTCTCTCTCTCTCTCTCTCTCTTTATTACTAATATACTTGCAGATAAATTTAGTGCTAGTTTTCACCCTAAAAAAAATCAGTAAATTTCCACCATTTCTCAAGTCCCTTCCTTCTCTACTTTTCATTATGGAATATGTCCACACTGCCTTTCAAAAGCTAAAATTACAACCTCTATGCGACCTGATAATAGACCTGGTAGCATAATTAACAGCATAAACACCAAAAACATGCAACTACAGTCCACAGGTGCTCAGTCCAACTTAGGAATCCAATGAACAACAAAACAGGACAGCACTCCTTCCTGGAATAATATTATTTTATTAAGTGTTCACATATCGGTTTCGTCTATATAAGCCTTCATCAGTGACACTGATGAAGGCTTATATAGACGAAACCGATATGTGAACACTTAATAAAATAATATTATTCCAGGAAGGAGTGCTGTCCTGTTTTGTTGTTTGTAGCATAATTGACAGCACCAAGCATTCCCTGTCTGAATCTCATGTAAAACTGCATAAGCATAGCTGAAGGATATGTTCCTAAGTTATGGAAAAATGTCTAATGTTATGCCCCTCTGTAAACGCAACTCACCTTAGGTCCCTGAACTATAGAACCATCAGCCTAATAAGGCAAATTTGTAAACCCATGGAATGCATTATATCTCATTTCAAATGTTCTGATGTAAATAAAAATATATATTTTTTAGACATTCAGCACTTTTTTCTCCCCAAAGGGAGATTGTGTCCAATTTAATAAACTTGTTTGAGACAGTTATTGAAGCTGTAGATAGTGGTCATGCAGTTCATATCGCAGACTTGGATCTGGCAGAGACTGTTGACAGTGTTTCTGTAGGCAATCATAAGGGCCTAAATATACACTCAAAGATGGATAGTAAACTATCTAACAGACTGCACTTGTATAGTTAATTTAGCAGAAGATACCTCAAAATAAAAAGGCTACTGGCATTACACAGCACTCAGTACTGAGCCCCCTTCTGTTCAGCATCTTCTACTTGGTGCTCTAAAGCTCTACCCTAGGTATATGGCTAACTAAATCTGCTGAATACTTCAAAATGGACATTGTGGTTCACTCAGCATTCAATATTGTGCTAACTGAGCAAAGGCTAAACTATACAAATTTTTCGAGCATCCATAGAAATGTAACATTACCACTGGTTGACAAATCTGAACAGCAGCTTGCAGTATTGACAGCACCACTGACATGACTGATATCATAAGTATCTCAGCACCATTATAGACAACCTGTATAGACAGCACCACTGACATGACTAATATCATAAGTATCTCAGCACCATTATAGACAACCTGTATAGACAGCACCACTGACATGACTGATATCATAAGTATCTCAGCACCATTATAGACAACCTGTATAGACAGCACCACTGACATGACTGACATCATAACTATCTCAGCACCATTATAGACAACCTGTATAGACAGCACCACTGACATGACTGATATCATAAGTATCTCAGCACCATTATAGACAACCTGTATAGACAGCACCACTGACATGACTGATATCATAAGTATCTTAGCACCATTATAGACAACCTGTATAGACAGCACCACTGACATGACTGACATCATAAGTATCTCAGCACCATTATAGACAACCTGTATAGACAGCACCACTGACATGACTGATATCATAAGTATCTCAGCACCATTATAGACAACCTGTATAGACAGCACCACTGACATGACTGACATCATTAGTATCTCAGCACCATTATAGACAACCTGTATCCTTTAACACCACACAGTAGTTGTAGTTGGGAAATCCTTATATCTATCCAGTTAGTAACTAAAGGTAGTTCATACAGGCATATATCTCTACTGTCCAGAAGTTTGCTAAATGTCTAGATTATTGCCTCATTCTTGATATATTCCTCATAAAATTTCTGGCTTTGTTGTAAATCCTTGAAGACTGAAGTCAATAATGACAGACAGTTGCACTTCTGATTATCATATCCATTCAAAAATGCACACTAATGCAAAACATTCTCGTAAGGTTCTACATTTATAACAGCAATATTTAAAAATATTCTCTTATTTTAGGTGTCTGTCCCCACATTATTTTTGACTTTGCCTAGAATATTTGTGTTAAAAGGTGAGAGGTTTACATCCAGGTCAAAGGAAGTTAACATTCCTAGTGAGTAGAACTGATGGACTACAGCAGTGTACAATAGATAATGGCTCAGAAATAGTAGGATGATGGGAAGAGACAAGACAATTCCAGGGACACGCTGTAGATTAGGCATTCAGGGAGAACAATGTTCAGAGTTAAGTTGGAAAGTTACAGCTCTGTGACTTGACTTTTAATCTAAGATGGAAGGCGTGTCACAGATGTAGAAGGAGGGAGTGGGTATTCAGGCAGTAAAAAGTAGGAGAAATTGGCATTGAACAAAATGGTGGGTCAAACGACTGGGAGTATGAACTGGTTGTATTACTATGCAGTGCAATTGCTCTAGGTAAGAAGATGGAGTTGCTGTAGGAAATAATGATGGTGGTAAAGTTAGAGGAAAGGAAAATGCTGGTAGACTGATAAAGTATCTGTCTCCAGGCATACTAAAGTAGGAGGGATGAGATAGTGTTGGAAATAAGGAAGTGTAATAAAGGAAAGCTAATTGCAGTCAATGTAAGAGTGATTAACTGAACAGATCCAAATCTAATAAGAGCAATCAGAAAGAGTCTGCTCTAAGGTGCAGAGGGAGAAGGAGTGACTGAAATTATTGGCTATATGTTCAGTCAATTGGCATTTGAGTGTACCATGAGTGTACCATTAAGGACAACATTCTGAAGGTGATCATAAGTAAGGATAGGATTACCGAATGTCCATGTGAAGGCAACATTAGAAAGAAGTGCTCAAGTCCTTGTGTGGTTTAGAGATATGGGAGGACCAAAGCACATATGTAAAGATGGCAGTGTGGAACTTTAAAGAACCAGATTATTATAAGGGTATGGGAGGACCAAAGCACAAAAGTAAAAATGGCAATGTGGAATTCTAAAGAATCGGATTATGCTGTGGATGAGGACTGGAGATGAATTAAAAGGCTGAGGAAAATCAGGATGGAATCAAACTTTGGCAATGGGTCAGGCATAAAGTTCTCTGTTATGAACAATGACTTTATGAGCAAACAGAGGGCAAAATTTGGAAGAGGTCAGTTTGCCTACACAGGCACAAAGCTAACAATTATGGCAAGTGTTGGGGGATGTGTACAGAAAAAAGGAGGGGATGAGGAGGTAGACGAGCAAAGTACAATGAGGCAACCATGAAATCACAAAGGCAGTAAGTGTAGAAGAGGAACAAGATGAAAGCAAGGTGGAAGGAGTTATCTGGAAGGAGTTGTCAATCTGATTCAATTTTGTTGCTGACTTAAAGGAGAACTTTATAAGGAGCACAAGTAGGTTAGGACTTCCAGTTCTTTAGCAGGCATGTGACTTTTTCCTACTTTGCTTTATGTATATATCAGAAAGAAAGAAGGGAATGAGAGACATGGCAGAGCTAAACAAATATGGGAGACAGGCCCAATAAGTGCATCAAAAGGCAGTGGTACTAAATTAATTTTTCACTTCATTATTTAAAATTTAAAGGCAGGTGAATCTGTAATGCTCCAGGACACACAGAACAGAGCAGGAACTGTTGTTAGCTGGTGCCATCTTAGAGAAGGATGATGTTGAGATTTAAATTGATTACCTAAGAGTGCCTAAGCACAGATATTAAATGAGCTGTTCTGCAGTAACCTCAAGATTTATCTGTCTAATGTGCTGGCAGAAAACATTCTAAAGTTTTCAGCTGCTCAGTGATGACTTCAGAAGAGCTTCCAGACAGGAAGACAGCAGCTATGCTACCCTTGTACTGTGATGGAAAAATAAAAGTCCATGTAAACCTAGACTGTAATAGGAATGGCAGAAAAAGTTATGAATATAATCTGGGTGGAAAGGCTGGTTGCTTTCCTAGAGGATAACAATTTGCAGGATAGCAACTAACATAATTCAAAGCCAGAGGTTGCCATCACGCCAATCTGATTCAATTGTGTTGCTGACTTAAAGGAGAACTTTATAAGGAGCACAAGAAGGTTAGGACTTCCAGTTCTTTAGCAGGCATGTGACTTTTTCCTACACAGAAGACTACTTGGAAATATTGAAGGATTGGAGATAAAATCAAGACTAAGGAAGCAGAGGGTTGTGGTAAGAGGGACAGTGTCAGGAATAAGAAAAAATGACTAGTGAAGTACTGCATGGGTTTATCCTGATTCCAGACCCTTCAGGGTGTTCATTTCCTATGCATATGGGCAAACAGAGAACAGAATTGGGTCTATACTAGAACATTGAATGCTCTAAATAGTGAATGCTCTAAAGAGCAAAAATGCAGGAGCTCGAAGTGCTTTTTCTGAGATCGCAGTAAAGTGAAGATCAGAATATTTACCCTTTCCTCACTGTAGTGCAATTTTGGAGTTTTAATATATATTTAGTGGGGGTGTGGAGGGTGCAGCCTCCCACAATAACGATTTTGAGGTCCTGCATTTTCGCTCTTTAGAGCGTTCGCTATTTAGAACATCCGATGTTTTAATATAGACCCAACAGAATCAACCTTTTAGATAACACAAATAAGAGGTGCCACTGAAGAATGGGAAGAAGACCATCAGACATTTGAAAATCCTTTTTATAAAGGGAACCGATTGGTGCCGGTAAAAGGTCGGTGCACATGAATGCAAAGTATTGCACCTGGTTCACAGAAGCAGTGGCTTGCAAATGAGCTAAAAGGATCAGAAAAATGTTGATAAGTCCTGTATTATACTAACAAGAGCAGACTAGGTGGATAGTAGCAGTATAAAACAGATAATGTCTTTTTCACCTAGACTCAAGAAGCAAAAAGATAATGGTACCACTATCCCTTGCTCTGATCAGCCCACACCTTGAATACACTGTGCAGTTGTGAAGACCATACAAAGAGATTTACTTTAGACTATTGGAAAACATTCTGATGTGAACCACCAGGAGCTGCAACAGATGGAGGGAAAAGGCTATGATCTGAATGTAGAAGGCTTAAAGCTGTTTTCAAGATCTTTTTAGTGAAATATGTATGGGTTGTCCTGAATGGGAAGAACAGAGGAGAAGGTAGGAACAACAGCAGAAGACTGTAGGGACTAAATTCTCATTGGATCTGAGACAGTATTTTTTCACAGAAAGTCATGGACCCATAAGATGGACTAGCGGAATGAGTGCCTGAACTTAGGGCATTGACAGGTGAAAAGGACATAAGGGGAAGATAGGAAGGGGTGGGAGATAGAATGTTGAGTGCTTTTAAAAAAAAACAAACTATACATATGTATCTTCTACTGCTATCACCAAGTAAATTTAGTGTAATGTATGGACTTGTCTGACAATATCATTCTGTCTGTTGAAGACTCAGACATTTTCAGAAGATCCCTATATGAGATTATATTTAAACAGTTAGTAAGTTGTTCATGCAGTCCTAATGCCATAACCTTGAGATGGACAATGTAGCGAATCCTATGTACTATTGAGGTATACAATTTTAGTGTCTATTATCATGGTCATCATCATTTATTTATTTATTTGTTTGTTTGTTTGTTTGTTTGTCTTTTGTTTACCGGTTTAATCTATTGAGCTAGTGGCCCATTTTCAGTGGAGACCCGAGAAGAAAAGCTCCACATAAAGAAACAAGTACAGAGTTTCAAATTTGTAAATACATACATTTTAGACATAAAAGAAATACAGTACAAGGTATCATGATGGCATACAATAATGAGACTCAATCTTACTTAAAAAAATCATCAGGGATAAATTGTAACAATTTACAAGAAAAATTAGTTTGCCAAGAGGGTAAAGAGAAAGCCCTTGAAATTTCATTAATGTTGTTGGACCAAGCTGGTTAAGGGGGAGAAGCAATAAGTAATAAAAGGGAATAAGGTGGAGGGGAGGGAAAAAGAGTGTAGGAAGGTCAAGAGAGTATAGAGAGAAAGAGTTAAGCAGTAGTGGGAGAGGGGTGGGAAGACGAGTAGTAGTGGAACAGATAAGATAAAGTTTGACTAGAGAAATGCTCAGAAATACTACTGAGGGATCACAGTGCTGGTGTTTAAGAGAATATAAATTTGGGTTTGGAAGGACTATTGTACCATAGAACAGCAGGTTTGTATTAGCTGTAATTAGCTGTAAAACAAAATCACCTTACCTGCCATGGCTGAAAATGATTTTTGTTTGCACATGTCCTATTAATAAATGACCCTTTACCAGGAGAGCATGACTGCAGGTCATGTAATGCATGGGCAACTGCATACACTGCATTTAACATGTCGTACTGATACTTGAAGCTGTCAGCCAGGCTTATACTCTGCTCAAGTGATTCCAGGTTTTCTTTTCCAGTACAAAACTGGAACTCTGCAGCTTTTCCTCCACAAAGAACATCTGCCATGGTTTCATTGTCTCTCCATTTGCAGGTGAATACAGTTTCCCAGAATGACTTCAAATAAATATCCTGTGGATATCTAGAAGGTCGTACACTATAAAGAAAGTCTTTTAGTCCTGGAACATCTCTGGTAGGTTCTGCAAATCCTATTGTGCCATTTAATATTGGCCAGAGTTCCTTCTTTGAAAATATAGTGTCATCTATCCAAGTTGCGCTAGCTATCCAAAGTTTCTTTGTTATATTCTGTGCATACATCTCTTCCATGATTAGTGCTACCTCTGGGGCATAGGCAAAAATCATAACAACAATTGCAGATGAAGTCTTAACTGCCTGTGCAAGAGAGAGAATTTTCTGTCGTTTGAGATTTGTTGGAATTATCTCATAAAATGCTACACAAATATCTGACTCTGCTAACAGTTCTTTCATCTGCTCACTTGTTTGAGCACAGAGATCATTATCTTCATACAAAATTCCAATCCATGTCCACTCAAAATGTCTCACAAATTCCAGGAGACCAAATTGTTGAGGATATAAACTCCCAGTGGTGCGAAGGAAGGATGGAAATAAATGTTTGTCACTAAGAAGTGGAAGACCAGCTGCATGACTAATCTTCAGTTCAACAGGACAGAAGGTACTGGTCACAATAATGTCTTAGTAACATGTTCATTGCTATTTCACATACTATAAATAGTACAGGTTAAAACATTTAGAAAGGAAAATAAACTGGTATCACATACTATAAATAGTGCAGGCTAAAACATTCAGAAGGGAAAATAAAATGGTATACTCTGAACATGAGCCTTCCTTTGCTGTGTTTTATTCCACATTTTATTTAGAAATATGATTAAAGAACTATTTTAATAGAACGTAAGTGCATGTAAATTATACATTTCTGAAAGGTTAATAAAATGTAGTCTGTGTAAAACATTATCATCTGTTAATAACTTAGATGTTTGCATGTAATTTAAAGGCTTAGTAAGCAAGATCAGCAGTTCTGCGCTATTAGGACTACTAAAGTTTTGTAGGAAGTGAAGTTGTTAGCAAATCTGCAATTTTTTTGTTTGTTTAATAATTTCTCCAGTTATTTTCTTATCTGAAACTATGTTACATCATTATTATTTGCCAGAAGAATGATGGTGTATAATCTGCTAGTTTATAAAGAAAGTAATTTGGATTTATTAAAAATTCAGTGCCTCTAGACAAAACAATATGCTACACATTAGAACTGTAATGAGTATTTCAGGACCTAAACATATCTGAATAATTGAAAAAAAAAGAGTTTCACAGGGTTGAAGCCATCCTTTTAAGATGGAAGTATGTTAGGCTTGTGATTTTGTGCTTAGTGATAGTTTTCTTCATTCTCAAAATGCAGTGATCTCCACTATAACATGAGTTTAAGGATAAACTTCTTATAAGCTGTATATTTCAATAATAATAATAATGTTTGTCTTTTCACGGTAAGTGGTCGCCACAGTGGAACTCCGGTTCGCTAATGATTGGCAGTAGATTTTTGCGAAATGCCAGCTCAATGCTCAACCTTCAACAAAGGTACACCCATTTACGTACGCATGTCTTTCAAACGCTACCCAACCACAGGGAGGACATGCAGACTACACACAGAAGGCACTCCCAGGCCAAGCCGAGAATCAAATGGGAGAACCTCTTGCTGTGAGGTAACAATGCTACTGCTGTACCACTGCAGCCTTCAATAATAATAATAATAATTTCAAAATTTAAAGTAGTATTTTCTTGGTAAAATAGAGAAATTTACTGCACAAGAGCACAATGCTTTTTATTTATTGCCTTTGGAAATAAAAACCTTAAAAGTAAAATCTTGGATCTGAAAAAAATGTACAGTTTAAGAGGCTTGATATCACAAACTCTACTTAACACTGCATACCTAACGTTACTGGAGTCTCCTAATAAAGCTGATGTCAATTTACGTTTACCTACGTCAGCTTTCAATGAAACCATTGTCTCTTTTCAAGAACCATGTACCCAAGAAATACAAGTCATGATACAAGACCACCAGGACATTATTAATTGTATTCATCAGAAGATAGCAGACCTTCAGAGATGACGATGCCATAAAAACATCTGTCTCAGTCTACAAAAAGGGGGTTAGAAGGCAAGGATGTAATAAAGTCCCTTAAGATGGAAACCTGAAAATCATTTCGTATCTCTCTTCCTTGGAAAAGGCTAAAGAGGGGATTAGTCAGTCTCTGTGACCACCTGATGTTGTATCCATACCACCAATATGGGTTGTGTTCTGGCAAATAGATTACCAATATAAGGAAAGATTAATTGGAGTATACAAGAAAGGGAGAACTGTTTGTTAAACAAGCTATTTCTAAAAAGTAATAACTGAAAAAAGAAAGAGCTGCTGCTGTGGCCAAAAATGTCGTTATACGCATAGAATTTCCAAAGTTTTGCACTAGCCAGCTGTCTTTACTATTAATTGGAAAACTGACCCAAATAAGCTGTAGTCCCCAAGCTCCTCTTGGAAATGCTTGCAAGATAATTTGTTGCATGAGTCCTTTGATGACACTACCAACATCTGAACTTCAAAATGCATTAATAAAGTTAATAAACACACACCTTAAAAATGGTAACTGTCCCAGGCAAATCTGTAGCAGACTCACAAACAGAAAAGGGCTCAAATACAAACAACCCCACTTCAGCTAACAACATGGCTGCAGTAACCAACAGAATCTTGTATGAAAGGACCCACAAAGGAACTTAAGTTCCAACTCTAAATAATCAATTTTGACCCACCAAAGCAAGAAAAAGATGAAAGTATGGGTAACATCCCACTTCATATAAGGGATCGATTGAGAAACATTTCCATACCTTCCAATAAACAGAGGTGAACACTCAGGTTTTACACATAAATCCAATACTGAAAATAAAATCACAAGGTAAGTCATCTTAGTTCTGCTTTACTAGCTTTTTATTCATTAGCGGCATAGGTCTACACTGCTTTGATACCACACAGGAGGAATTGATGACATCTTAGGATAAGTGAAATGTCCTAGGTTAACTTTTATGAATTAGACTGTGCTCTGGTCAAATATCTGTACTAAATATTTTGCAGAATCTAAACTTTCAGCTATTGCAGCTGTTTGGTTCTAAATTATTGGACAACATTATCAGTTATGCTAATTTTGATTAGTCAGTAATCAAAATGCTTTATAAGCTTTTACCCATGATCAAAGCCACTGGCTACAGTAATAGAATTTTCATTACCTCTCTTCCTTTATATAATATTCAAATATTTTCATTCCATTCTGTGCATTCCCTACTACCTCTGTGCTCTGCTTGGTTAATAGTTTTATGTGTTAGTTTTCATGTGTCTCAGGATACAACAAGGAGTTTTCACTGTGAAGTAGTTAGCTTTTTGTCTGCTAGTCCCCACTGTTGTTTTCCTCTGGCCATCCTACTGTGCTACACATGACAGTGGACAGACTGAGATATGAATCATGTATTATCATGCACAAGTACGTCCAGTGTACTTGGTGGTGTGCAATACCATGCAAGTCCAGTATCCCATTAGTGTAAATCTCCTACCAAAAGACAGCAACCAAGACTGCCTTTCACAGTTAAAGACAGACTGTCCTGTATTGGGTTAAAATGATGCAAATTGCACCACAGTCTGTGCCCTGTTACCTAAAAAGTAGCCCACGTTACCTGTTTCCCCCTGCAAGCATAGATGTGTCTCTCTCCCTTACTCAGTACATCTAAAAAAGCATGCTGATTAGTTGACCAAAATGTACTCTACTGATATATTTCAGGGTCAAAGAATAACATGCATAGTGCCCTGTAAAAGCCACCATATGTACATAATATGGTTATTCTTCACCCCACAAAAACAACATAAAGTAATATAATTTCCTAAGCAGAATTACTGATTTTTGGCAAGCTATGATTTTTAGAGACCTATACCTGAAAAAATTTGCCTGATGCATAGTACTGCACTAATACTTCCATTCCTGTCCAGCACCACCACCACCATCACTAAAAATATGACCACAGGGAGTTTCACATTTTAACAATAATGGCTGTTTTGGAGATATAGCAAGATGCACACTGTACAACACCATGTTACTCTCACCAGGATTCAATACAATCCATGTAGGCTCCATGTAGAGCCTACACGATATGTACCCGGCCACGGTTCCCCTCTCAGCAGCGCACCATGCATATTAATGATGGTGCACTCCCGGGGGACAGCATGGTAACAGGGTTATTGAATCCATGTAGGCAGAAGTGTAGAGGCTATCCCATGGTTGTGGATGCCTGATGAGATGCTCTGTACAAGATGAGGCTCCCTGCAATGTTCCCTGCTACTGTTGAAATGTGCATTGAATTAATAGTTTGTGTTTTAAATGTCGAATTTTTTTTTTTTTAATTTTATTTATTTATTTTTTAAATGTGGGTCTGCATGGTGCAGCACAGAATACAGCAATGCCAAGCTGTGCTTACATATAGACAGCTGACATCAACCAGGCATCTAAAAATAGAAACCGGATGTAATTAATTTATCATTTTTTTTTATGTGGGTTTGAGTGGCATGGTGCGGAGCACAGCAATGCCAAGCTGCACTTACATATACACATCTGACATCTGCCAGACACCTAAAAATAGAAACTGGATGTATTTAATTATTTATTTTGGTTTATGTTTAAGCCTGTTTGCATGGAGGGGGGGGGTATGGTGCTTAGCAATGCTAGCAAGTAGCTTAGTAGTATATATGAAGGTATACTAGTTAACATGCCATCCAAGTAGCTAAATGTGTAGAGCCATGGCCTAAAGCTTAGTAGGTCCTGATTTGGACTCCCTAGCAGTCATACCATTTTTGTCGTTGTTGTATCTTTCGGCTTGTCCCAGTTAGGGGTCACCACAGCAAAACTCCGTTCCGCTAATGATTGGAAGTAGATTTTTACGTACCGAGTTGCCATCCCTGATGCACAACCTTCAACGAAGGTACGCCCATTCACGCATGTCTCCACACAGAAGACGCTTTAGCTGAGAATCGAACAGGATGTCTTACTGTGAGGCGACAATGCTACCGCAGCACCTCCATCGCAGTTTTTTGTAATGGATTTAATGTCTTTGTTTAATGTAAAGACAAAATTGTTACATTTAGCAGATCTACACAGTGCTAAGCACTTGTTAAACATGGTTAATGGTTACTACTGTTTGTGCATTGCTAAGCTTTATTAAAAGCATGGTTATGCAAGTTTTCATGATGCTTAGCTCTGTTTAGGTGGGTTGTATGATACTAAGCAACACTGCAGTTTTTTAATGTGGCTGAATGACATGTAAGGGTGAGAAAACAGCCTATATTAAGCATAATAGGAGGGAATTCTGCAACAGTTGTTGGAATCTTTTTAACTGTCATTATGCCACTTGGTGTTGGAGAGGGTGGCCACTTTTGAGGCAGAGATGGGGTGTGCAGGAATCCAGGGTTTTGTTGGGCTCCTGGTACACAATTATGAATCTAGGCTGATACAGGGCAATTAACAGGGCACAGAATGTAAGGCTGACAGCTGGGATCAGTTGGCCAGGGAACTTACCAGTGCTTCTGCTATCCCCCACACTTGTGAGCAGTGTCATCACCACTATGATGACCTGAAGTGTAGAAAGAGGGGAACATTTGACAACTGGGTCCAAGAGGCCAGGGCTGTGCATGCTCCAGACATATGTAAGTATTTCTCCCACTATTTTACTAAAATGCCAAGTTGAACCTGTGCAAAACTGGTATGCATAAGGGTGTGCTTCTCTCCCAACAGCTGCAGCTGAGAGAGCTCACAACATGCAGTTCCACACTGGGCATCTGGCCAGGTTGCACCATAAGTGCAGTAAGTACAGATATATTATGCTAACTATAGTGCAATAAACAATAAATAGTAAAAATTGTACTGAAATAAAGAATAAATGATAAAAACTGTACTGCAATAAAGAATAAACAATAAAAAGTGTAGTGCAATGAATGGACAATTAGAGCTCTAGTGCAATAAACAATATCAATAACAGTAAGAAAAAAGGTGTAAAGCAGTATTGTGGTGTCATAACATAATTGCAGTAGAGCTGTATGTATTGCATGTCTATGGTGAGGTTGCTGCAGTCAACTGTAAAACTGTAGTAACTGTTGAATGCAAACATAATGGCATGAAAAATGCATTGCACAACTCAGTACTGTTCAAGGCTGTCTCCAGGCCTGTTTCAGTCACATAATGCTCTTGTTTCCTCCCACTCCAGGAACAGCAGGTATATGGGTAAGGAAGCCCACTTTATGGGCAGATATCTTGTGTAGGCTTCACAGATATTTAACACTAATACCGATAAAGTATTAAGCATCAATGTGTTCATGAAGAATAAATTTGAACAAAAGTACTAAAGAATAGTCTTAATATTTGCAGTAAAGATTTATTCATTGCATGTCGGTTCTAATGTCACTGCACTAAACTGTAAAACTGTAATAGCTGTATAACGCAAATCTAATAGCCTGAAAAATGCATTGCACATCTCATAGTGCAGTTCAAAGCTGTCTCCAGACGAGTTTCAGTCACATAATGCTCTCTTTTCCTCCCACTCCAGGAACAGCAGGTTTATGGGTGAGGTAGTTCACTTTATGGGAAAATATCATGTGTAGATTTCACAGATTATAATACCATTACCAATAAAGTGTTAAGTAGCATTGTGGCTTCCTAGCTAAATCTGTCTTAATACTGGCAGTAGGGCTGTATTCATTGCATACAAGAAACAACCACCAGTGTATCCAACAAATTTATTGAAACTCTGACGTCTCAGCCAAAGCCTTCAAGGAGTATAACACAAAGTAAAAAATGTGCCCCATATATACACATACAAATACATCAACTGCCCCATACATACACATATAAATACATCAACTGCCCCATATATACACACACAAATACATCAGTTAAACAATCATACAATTAAAGAAATACTCTCCAATTACGTTCTTCATTTAGTCCCCTTGGAGACCGGGTGTCAAATTTTAAAATGTACGTAGATTCTTTTAAAAGCATCTGTTTCTTAATAAAAGAAGCATCAAATCTAGATATTTGTATTTTTCCAAAACAGTGCCTTGCAGCCCTTTACTTTCTCCATCATGAAGCAAACTAAAATGTTCAGCTATAGAGCTCTCTGCTTTTTTATTAGCAGTATCCCTCACATGCTCTAAAATTCTAGCTTCAAAATTAAGACAAGGCACTAAGCAATACTGGGAACAAGGCAACATGGGATTTCGTGAACAACATCAACCACAACATTATATGCGAGGTAAATGGTAAATTTCCCTGTTACAATGTTTCATGTGGCTATGTTGTGAATTTATCTGGATATTTTTTTCTGAGACTGAATTTGCTGTAGTAAACCAGGGTTTAAAATTCATACCTACATTCTTCCATGGTTGCGTGAATTGAAATGTGATATTTTTAAATTCTGCAGGAAGTTACATTTGAAATGTTATTTTAGAGATGTAAATAATGAGGTTAAAGAAACTGTTTTAGATAGTAGCACTAGCACTTTAAATGATATCTATTCATGTGATTCTTATATTGAGTCTAATGCTTACTGGTTCTTTGATACAAGTCATGTTAAACACAATAGCGTATTTATTCCACCTTTTTTAAATGAATGCATTATTTATTTCTCTGAAATGCTTAATTTTGCTGAGAATAAATTAAAGGTATAAAATCATACCATAAAAATAAAAAACTGTCTTGTTTTCCAAACAGCTTTGAATATCAAAACATCATAAAAAATGTCTTAATATAAAAACATTATCATATTATTATGATTTCAAGTTATTTTAGTGCTAAAAAACACTTAATATTAATGCATTCGTTCAGACCAGGGGCTCTGTCTGCTATCAAACTGATCTGCCACAATGACCCCTCACATTCTAAAATCAAATTGGTGTTCCCTATATTTAATTTAAAGTATCATGAAAGTCATGTGATGTGTGATGTAACTTCATAAGAGGTGTGTTTTGAGAGGTTAACTTTTTTCTGAAGAAGTTCATGAAGAATAAATTTGAACAAAAGTACTAAAGAATAGTGTTCACTCCTTCATTCCATCTACAGCTTTTGGTTTGAGTTCTACTTTCTAGTTTGTTGTGTGCTCATACGTTTTTGTGCTGTGTAAATTTCTTTTATTTACAAGTAATTACAGTTGTTTGCGGGAAAGGTAATGTCCTCATGTCCTACTATATGAGGTTGGAGGTTAAACAGGTCTGTAATAGTGACAACAGTGTATACAGCTTTGCATATATTGCAGCATAGTAATGCAGAGCATAATAATGCAGATATTAATGTACTGCTTTTCCCTTTCTTATCACAGGTGATCAGGGTGGAAGTTGGTTTCTGTCCTCAACACAACCTGATACCAGTGTCTCTTCAGTCTCTGATGATGGTGGCCAATATGAGGCACAGGTGGGGATTTCATGGGCTGAATCTGTCCCAGAGATGTACAGCCCTCTTCTTCCCTCATTATCACCACACACAGTAAGTATGCCTACACATACCCAGTCCCTATAGGCCACAGATATTGGACAGTCAGAGTGTGTGGACATTGAACAGGAAAGTGTGGCATCTATGGCTCCCTTGAGTGTAGACACTAGCCATAGCCAGAGAACTGGTAAGGTCCCACACAGGCAAATTCACAGGGCTGCTTGTAGGAGATCTGCTGTCCATTCACCACCTGTTGCAGATGTCACATCATGGGTCACTTGGTACATGTTTTGTGCCATCATAGAGGCACAGACATGTTCTGAATGGAACACCAGACATATGCTTAGGGTTATGGATGCAGCACAGTCTGACATCTGTGACTGCCTTCACTGCGTTGAGGACACCCTGGATTGGCTCAATGATGCAGTGGACAGAAGGTGGGCTAAGACAGTGTCTGTCTTGGACTGTACATTGTCTGTGTTGGAACATTTGTTCGGAGTTGAGCGTTAGACCCATGGACATTGCAACCCCATCTGCTGCAAGCCCACGTGGCCATGCAGAATCATGCTCCTGTAGAGGTAGTGCATCCAGTGCTACAGAGGGGAGTGTGGTGTCCACACCACAACATTGCAGGCCATGGGCTCATGGTCCTAGTCATTTCCATGGAGGACACAGTTCCAGGAGACAGCAGTCAATGTCAGGTACTAGCACAGCTACTGACTTTTGGCATGGAGGTGCCAGTGCAACTCCTGGCAGAGCGAGTTCCCATGTTCGGAGGTGGAGACAGTGAACTGTCAGCTCTACAATGCACAGATCAAACCTATCCAACATACACACATGAGGGCTAACACTGAGCTTAACTGTCTTCATGCACACTCACGCAACATTGTTACATTCAGGTCACCTGCAGACACTGCACATTTCCATGGTCCATCTTGCCTGCTTCCCTTCCTGATTCACACACATGCTGTCACCTATTGGGTTAGTCTAGGCCTTCTGCATCCTCACAAGACAACCTGTGCAAGTGATGATATCTGTGCCACATCCCTGTCATCCTTGTCATTGATGCAGAGGAATGAAGCTATGTGTCTGATACACAGTGTGACTATATAAATTAATATGTAATTGTGTAATCCAGTGTTGCTCTGCAAAGCAACTTGTACTGGTCACTGATAGATACTGCATGCTGACATTTGTAATGGGTAAGCCACATTATTTTGTGTACATTATGTCGTATGATGTTGTAATGGCTGTATGCATACACAATGAGAGGTATATCACTGACCTGTTTATGCTTCAGTTTCCAGAGTCTGTAGGGGACACCTATGGGTACATAGCAGCAATAAACCCATAGACATCACAGCACAGGATGGAATGTCAGCACAGAAAACATATCTTCAGCATGGTACAGCACTATAGGTTTATGGCTCCATAGGTTCATATGTGTATAACAGGCTAAAAAGGATAATGGCATCATCCAGCCTACTCATGCATTGCTAATCTATGAAAAGGTCTGATAACCATGATAAGTATCACAACAGTTTTGTGAGCTAACACATCTACAAGTTGTGGTGATGAGGATGATCCATGTACAAATTACCTGTGTCCATTACAGACATTTCTCCTACACCTGTTATGATTGTCTTGTTCTACATCTCATTGTGTAACTTGCACATGATGTGCATTACAGCAAACGTGTGTTTCACATGTATTGGGACCCAGTTACATATAAGGTGTAGTGTATGTGCTACATACCTGTCTCTCCATCATGTACTATTTATACCACAGTGACAGCATAGGTGTTTAGAATAGGTAATGCATGTGTTAGTCCTGTCTTGGATAAGTGGGAGGTACACAGTGGAAAATTTGTATCTGTCACCTCCCTGTATGACAGCCATACACATCTCCTGTAAAGCATGTAGGAAACAGGCTACACATGTATGGTCACACCACAGTCTGCATAGGACGTGTTATCTGTACTATGTATTTGTTTATCATGGAATCTGTGTGGCTGCTAGTTGTAAGATATGTCTGTGTAGTGGCATAGCAAAGGTGCCATTGCACTCAGTGATAAGTGTGATGAGTGTCAAATACAGTATAACAATGACAGTCTGGGATTTACATGCCATACCTTCCTGTATAGGTTGAACAAAACTGAATAGTTCACCACATCTTACTGACCAGTGAACGTCAAAGACTACATTACTCTCTGTGTCTATAAGTCCATGACTACTGGCTCAACTGTGTGTGGTATACGGACATTGCTATATTTTCCAGGGGTGGATAACATCCAAAAGGATAGTATTGTGCAGTCCTTGGCATTTACTATTTGTCAGTGGCTCTGACAACAGCTGACTATGTGTCAAAGGCCATCATGGATAATTGTTGGTTCTGTGTGAGATTCAGTGCCAACTCCTAATATGCAATCACATGCTCATGTATTCAGTCAGACGTCACTTACAGTGGCCATAACTGCAGAGAAGGGAATGTCTAGAAGGGGTATTTCATTCATGATGTCTGAGGGAAGTCCACTGGTGCCTAGTGTCATTGTAGGCTAGGTCTACACAATGCTAGCTTCTCAGATTATGACTATCAGCTACTTGGCTATCAACCAGCTGACTTACCACTCTGTAAATAACCTACACAGTTTTTAGCAAGGCCTGCTGGACGAATATTGTCAAAATCTTGTCAGGCCATGGTAGGTGGAGTGAGTTATTTTCCCCTCATCCATTGCAGATTTTAGCACTCAATGAGGTCCATTATTTAGGGTAGGTATGCATGATCTGCTTTTGAGCAAAGCAAACTGTGTATGATCCAGTGTCAGCAGGTGTAAGACATTGTTACTGATTGTATCCATGCTAACTCCTTTCACTTCTTTAAATATCAGACTGAGAGATCCAAGGACACTGCTTGGCACTGCATGCCAGTTGTCCCCTGTGCAACTAAGTATTGTAGTTGCTTCCATCATGTTCTGAGAAATGGGTAATCCAAAGTGTCTGCACAGAGCACAGACAAACAATGGAGGGAAGGATAACATGTTTACCCTGTGAAGGTAAGATTGGTGAATTTACACAGGTATTCTGTGGGTGGACACTACACAAGTGGTGTGTACCAAAAGGATAGAACTACCTTGTGAAGAATGTGGAAAGCAGGGGAATCCCCTGCATTGCTGGTGCCTGGCTACTACTAATGCTGGTTGCACTACAACCACTCCCTCATAGGATACCATGCTCTGATACTTTTTCTGTCATCACATGCAAAATGTTAGTATGAAGCTCATGATGAGAGGTACAACACAGCCTGCTTGTTCATCCACATAGTTGTCCCACAGCATGAAAGGCTCTGTAGGCATCCCATATCCTTCTCCAGATAGATGACTTGATTAGCAACCTGTGCAACCAGTTGTCTTTTGGATGCATTATGCCTCCTGTACCAGGGTTACTGGAATGTCACTAGGGAATTGACCAGATGGCTGTTAGTAGTACAGCTGCAACATCACAATACCATGTGTAATGTCCAGAGACATATATGTCCAAGCTTTTTGAAACAAGCAACACAGTGCTGGTGATCGATTTTAGGTGACAAATTCACTGCAATTCATGCATCCTGCCCTTCAATAGATTAGTGGTGGATATCTGCATGACATGACTCAGAGGCCTACTGCAGAGGACTGGCCTCCTTTGGCCAAAGAGTGTCCACCTCTCACATGTCCTAGGTATGCCATACTGTACAATCATGTACCCATAACACATGTCTGTTTTCCCACATCACGTCACACAACAACCAGTTTGCTGTCTGGTTGCTTGTCAGGCATTGTACGCTTGCAAGGCCAACGTAATGTTAGCAAAGGTGAACAAGTCCTCTGTGCATACAAGGACATCCACATCTTCACTGCAAGGAGTGCCTGCATACACCATGTTTCAAGCTGTCAACCCAACTGGTGTGGCAGCAGCATGATGCTAACTTTGCTGGACTTGCACAGTGTCACATTTTAGGTATGTTATTTGGACCAAGCCAAATAACAGCATTATGGTCAGTCAGCGATCCTTATGGCTGTAAAAGCAGTGTATGGTACACAGTCAGGTGCTGTGACACCTTAGGGGACCTACATAAAGGTGACATGTTACATTTCACTATCTGCCATGACACTACCCAAGGATGGTATGCTGTGATGGACACACAATCATGACTGTATTACTAATAGCACTATCAATGACTGCTGATGTGATGCAGAAAGTGTCCCCACCCCCTGCACACTTATGCCACACAAACACAATGTATGGTAGCTGTGACTGTATTTCACCCCATGATTCCATGATGTCTCACACAGCAGTTAGTACATATGGCAATGAGCATTTTGCTAACATGCACAGCTTATAGGTTTATAGGTTTATCAGTTGGTACTAGGCTATCAACCCTAGGATCTATATAAGCCTAGCCATAACAATTCCCTGGCTATTTCTCCCCACACCTCCTGCTCCACCCACACCCACATCACACACACCTGCATGTGTCCAGCTCCTTATCAGACACATTCTAATGTGACAGACACCTCAGAAAATCATAGACCTGTTTGCCTGAGCAGCCATATCTGCATTTCTGTGGGAGAAATCATCATGGAGCTTATCACTAAACATATATGTAATGTACAAACAGTTGACTGTACACAGTTTGGATGCCTGACAGGGGATCCTGGCTGTTAGACATGGTGGACATGTCTGAGGCAGTCACCAAGGACCTGAGTGAGGGGACATCAGGGCATAAAACCCCCTTGCATTAGCCAAGCCATGTGACTCTATCCCCCACTCAGGTATCATTGACAAAAGCAGCCACTTAGGCATCCACAGTAATATTACCATAGGTGTCACTATGTGACTCAGTGATGGCACAGATACTCAGAATAGTGAATATGCCTCTAATAGTTGATCTCTATGCACTGTGTTCAGTAGGGGTCAGTCCTGGGTCCTCTACTACCTGAAATCCATTTAACCATAATACAGGCGAATACTGCATGTGTGTGGCTGACAACACTGGCTGATGCCTGCAAACTTTGAGCAATCATAGACTTTGTGAGGGATGTCAATATCAATATCCTACAAGAGGGTATTGATGAACAAATGTCTGTTGACATACTTATATCTGTACACTCGATGCAACTATATATAGTTCATACTTCATAGATTAGTACTATGCCATGGTGGGGCAGCAGTAGCATTGCTGCCTCACAGCAAGAGGTTCTCTTGTTCGATTCTCGGCTGGAGTGCAGGGAGTGTCTTCTGTGGGGAGTCTGCATGTTCTCCGCACGGTTGAGTGGCATTCGAAAGACATGCATAAATAGGTGTGCCTTAGTTGAAGGTTGAACGTCGAGCTGGCACCTCAGTGTTTGTGATAATCTACTGCCAATCATTAGCAGACCGGAGTTCCACTGTGGAGACCCCTAACTGGGAAAAAACAAAAGGCAAACAACAACAACAACTTCATAGATTAGTACTAGGCTAGCTGAACTTGAGAGCCATTTTAAGCCTAGCCAATTATCCCTTGTGAAACTCAAACCCTGTACCTTGTGTTTGTAAGGCAAACACCTTAACCATTAGGCCACCCTCCCAACACCTAGTAGTATTATTCCCATCAGTACCACCTATGTTCCTGGCAAGTAGCACATCAGTAGCAACATGTGATGTACATACTCAGGGGTGATAGACATGGCCACACAGGTTTACACCTAATGTAACTGAGATCACCATGTCTCCCCAGTGGTAAGATGGGAATGATATGTCATAACTGAGGGCACAGTCGCCCAAAGCTGACATACTTATAATACCTATGCACTGTTCCCTCAGTGTGCCAGTATTTGAGTGCAATGGCCATTTGGTAATGTACATTTTCAAACACTACTGGCAATTGCACACAACTCAATGGTCCCTCACAAGGGAACCTCATGTCTTCAGTATCTGTTCAATGGGGAACGTCTGCAGTCAGTGTCATTGTAGCCTGTTGCAGGCAGACTACTCAGAGGTGATCTCTGCCTTGCATATGGAGCAATGTCTGAACCTGCATGATTGGAAATGCTGCATATATGTAGGTGGCATGCTACATGGATTACTCACTATAAGGCCATTACTCTGGTATGTTACATTACTAATACATGCTGGTGGGAGTGATCTGTGCAGCAGCTTTTAACACACCTTTGATACAGAACCCTGTCTAATGGCAAACTGAGCACCTCAGTGGACCTCATCAGATGCCATCTGTATGATTGGATGGGTGATCATCATTTCACCACAGGGCTTCTGCTTATGTCCCTGGTGGAGAGGGGCAACATGTGCTGATCATGTAAATAAGGGTATGATGTTGGCTTGGAATTTGAGAAGCTGTAGCGCTATTATGTAGCTAAAATTCAAAGATCCTGTGATTCCATAAGCTGATGAGCTGATGTAAAATCCTTTAATGGCGACCCGCACATACCTGGCTACAGTGAGGATAGCACCACAACTAATTACTGTTTACAGGACACAGCACAGCACACACACACACACACACACACACACACACACACACACACACACACACACACACACACACACACACACTGCACATTGGCTGCAACTAGGTAAGAAAACGTACCTATCTAATGGTACACACTAAAGATCACAGTAAGTGGCACACGCGCTATACCTCAAGTCTGCAATTACTTTCTCTGTAGGACATCTTATACCTGATGATATCAGCAGGTCTAGCTGTGATCAGGCATTTGGAGGCCGACAGTACCGGCTACAACCAAAATACTGCAAAACCCTACCTCTTTTTCAGTTACTGACATGATTATATTTATGTCATGTAGAGATGCACACACACACACACACACACACACACACACACACACACACACACACACACACACACACACACACACACACACACAATGGCCTGGACAGAGATTAGAATCCCTAACTAGCTAGTCTTATACACTATAGATCAAAGTACATATTGCACATGCCACAGTTTAAGTCTAGCATTACAATGACAGATGGTAGTCTTAAGGTACATGACTTCAGCAGAGGGCAGTTTGGAAGCTGGAAGCAACTTACAGGTACAGAAAGTGAAGAACAACTGCAGTCTGACAGTTAATGAAGGATTCTCACTTGTCTTGCATGGTAATACACAGACCCACACACTCTGAGTGGCTTGCAGTGAGATTAGAACCCCTGTCTGTCTAGTCTTACACACTATGGATCACAGTACTTATCCCATGTGCCACAGTTTAAGTCTAACATTACACTGGCAGATGGTCTTAAGGTACATGAAATCAGCAGGCTGTATTGTAGAGGGCACTTTGGAAGCCAGCAGCAATTTACAGGCCCAAAAAATGCAGAACTATTGCAGTCTGATAGTCAACAAGTGATTCTCATTTGGGTTGTGGGAAGATATACACACACACACTGAGTGGTCTGCAGTGAGATATAGAACCACTACTTATCTAGTCTTACCCATAATACAACTTCACAAAGTCACTGGTGTGTTTACCCACTATACAACACATTAGTTATCACGCATGCCACAGCTAACATCTGTTTTATACATGACTTTTGGATTACACAAACTAGGATTTTGTTGAACAGCGTCTTTGGCTTGCAGAGTGGTATTGCTTTGCACTGTTATCTGCATCTACTGGCCTAGTAGACATGTAACTGTTATTTATCCTAGCAATGTGGCTGCACTGCTGCATTTACCAGTTTGGCCATATGTTGCTGTTTGCATTTGGATGGGCAAGCCTGTGGGCAAGACCAATGCGCCCTGTCCATGTGTGCATAGACAACATTATACATTACACCACCTGGTCATCTGTTGGCATTTGTGCTGTGACATCCAGCAGGCACTTTGGATCCTTTGAGCAACATTATAGAGATGGGTGATAGTGCAGATTTTCTCACCATTAGCAGGGTATGTAGAACAATAGAGACATCCACATGCACATTTATGCATATAATAGGGATGTATATATAAATATAGCTCTGTGTATGTGTGTGTGTGTGTGTGTGTGTGTGTGTGTGTGTGTGTGTGTGTGTGTGTGTGTGTGTATGAGATATATATATATATATATATATATATATATATATATATATATATATATATATATATATATAATTATATATGCTTTATGTAGATATATGGGGAGAGACTGAGATGTATGTCTATATATATAGGTATGTATTGGTATATCTCTATTTGTATATACATGGACATAGAAGTACTATCTATGGGGGAGAGAAATACTGACAGACAGATATGTATACATATATATGTATGTGTATATAGACATATTTATACATAACTGATCATTTTGAGCAAGGTGTAACAGACTTGCACTCTGTTTAACTAAGTTTATGAGCATGCTCATTGGGATTGTCAGTACGTACAAACTGATCCAAGCCTACACCTACCTGTGCTCCAGTTTGTGATTTTTGTGTGTTACAGACAACGACGTCTTTCTCTGTTTACACAGTACTGCACTCCACTCAAATTGGCCATGACATTCTTCAGCCATCTGATGTAACTAATATGTGGCAGAGGTTAATATTGTTACACCACACACAGACTGACAGTTTGTAAAATCACCAACATACCTCACATCCAAAAGCTTCCCTAGTTCACTGAGCCACATAAGCTGCCAGAGAGCAGTCATTCATGACACAATCAACAGCATACATATGTACGTTGCTATTCCTGTGTTACGCGAGACATTCATTGTATGCTTCATTTCTATGAAACTGCCATGAGATTGCCTGGGCTGCTTATATACTATTGCTGAGTTACCATTATAGCAGTTATATGGGAACACTGCTGTGTTGTGGGTGGAGGAATAACACAGCATGTTCTGCTGGGATACACAGTAGTGCAAATATCATGTAACCCCACTGTGTAGCATCTGCCTTGACTGGTGTAGTGAGTATTCCATGCATGAGGCCTAGTGAATATTAAGGAAACAATGATAGTGGACTGGGTATCTGTAGTCTCATGTGTATGTTACATCTGTTGAAATGGCCCTCTATATTTACTTGCATAAATGTAGCAGATCCATACATACAATACCATATCATAGTAATCCTTACAAGTACTGTGTAGGTTAGAGACTTACTTTGCAAATGCAGCAGTTGACAAACCTGTAGTACAGGGCTGACTCTGTGTGATGCCAGCAGTACAAAGCCAATACATGGACAGGTATAGGATGTGTACTGTAACTATCTGTGTGTGAGTAGGAGTGAGGTATTAGTCCTTAGGTCCCTAGGTTGTCAGTGAATGTGCTATGCGTTGTCTCTTAACCAAAGCCAGGTCACACTTACCATGCCTACATCTGTCTACATGGACATGAACAGGGGTTCCTCCTCCAAGTCCACCTGTGAGTGTGGCTGTGGTGACCTAGGCACTGGTGGGGTGCTGTGTATCCCTTCCATTTGCTGTTCCTGCTACAACTGTTTCCACAGGATCATATTGTGTAGCATGGCACATACTGTGAATGTATGTGCATATGTGGCTGGAGAGTGCTGCAGGGTTCCACCCGATATATTTAGACACCAGACCTGTGACTTCAGATGCCCAAACACATGCTCTGTGATGTTCCTAGTTTGTGAGTGTGCCTCATTATGGGGTTCTTTGGTGTGTGTACATTTCTGATGGGTGTCATCATCCACAGTTCTAGGGCATAGCCAGCACCCCCCAGTAAATGGCCGTGTTGGATGTCCCCCTAGCAAACACCTGGAACAGCTGTGATGCGTGCCAGATATTAAAGTCGTGATAACTTTCAGGGCTGCCAGCACACAGATTCAGAATAATGCCCTGGGAATTGCACATGCCTTGGCAGTTGATGGAGTGGTATCCCTTGCAGTTAATGTAGATTCTACCCTGCTCATCAACTTGAGCCTTGATGTGTACATGAGTGCAATTTATGGCACCCAGTACTTCAAGGTAGTATGCTGGCACTCACCTCAGGGTCAAGGGTAAAGGATATTTGTTCACTGGCATGTTGAAGCATCGCATCAAGGAACTGATGAAGTATCCTGGATGCAGATGCCTGTGACACCCCCATCATGTCTCCAGTTGGTCTTTGAAAAGTACCTGTAGCTAGTATCCTAAGGGCTACATGTACCTTTCTTTCCACTGGGATGGGCTCCCCCTCTGTTGGCTCTGGCTCTTAGTTCAGGGTGGCAGAGCTCAGTGAGCTGTTGTAGTGTTGTACTATGTCCCTGTCCACATTGTAGCACTCTAAAATCTCCAGGTCATGTAGCTCCTGGTAGGTTACCCTGGGCCTGAACACTCTTCTTCTCCTCGGCCTAGACCTCTGATCATCAGCACCAGCAGCACTGACTTCAGCCTCTAGCACATGCAGATGTCGATAGCACATGCAGATGTAGAACAGCTGCAGCAGCCCCTAGCATTATTCATTTTAAAATCCCCAAGTCTGCACTGCAGTGGTTCAGACTATTGAGAGAAAACAAAAATGTAGGGTGTATGCATAATTTATATAGTTGTGGTGCAGGTCCACCATGTGAGATTGGCTAATTTGGATGCATGTCAGCTGCTTAAAATATAATTAAAATCATTTAAAAGCCTCTTATTTATTTGCACACCATGGTGCCCAGCATCACCCTCTGCAGCTTAGCTTAGTACACAGAAGTAAATATTATAATTGAATATTTCTGGTTTTCTTAGAAAGCTTCCCTGCCCTAGGGGTTGTTGTTCATATGAGCATGCTTAGCTACACTGCACACCATGCAAACCCACGCAGCTATATAAAATCAGCACAAAGTAAACATGACACTCACTCCTGCTGTTATCCACATTCAGTGTGAATGTCGACACAGTGTAGAAGCCTACACAAAAGGGATCTGCAGACACATTTGCTCTTTTTAGCTATTCAACAACTTTAACTCATTTTCATACATATTCATGCTGACAGCTTGGATTCTACATGAATCACACCTGTGTGTGCCGGGCAACAGCACAAATGCACAATTATACAGACCCGATGCAAGGTCCAACAGTACATTTTTGTGCAATACATTTATTATTTTTTTTTTTTTCAATAAGATTGCCTGTGCACCATGGGGCATAGCGTAAACATGCAACGAGTATTAAAAAGAAAATATTATTGATTATGCACTTCCTCTTGCCATTTTTCACTGCCACAATGTATTGTTCCTGTCATTTATATATATATATATATATATATATATATATATATATATATATATATATATATATATATATATATATATATACCCTTCCCCTGCCTAATTTGCATGAAATTCACCTGCTTAACAGGAATTTGCATTATGTGGATCTTGCTGCTAAGTGAGGTTTACTGAATCTCAAATTGTTCATGCTCGTGTACGCATTACCAAAACAAACAAACAAAAAATGTTGCATTTATTGCATTCCGCCATTATGTTTATTTATTTATTTATTTATTTATTTATTTATTTATTTTCTTACTTATTTGGCAACTTGGTAAGCCAGATAGACAAAGTATTCTCTTTCAGGATCAATCCAAAAGCACTGTTTAGCAAAGGAAAGTGGAAGGAGTCAAGCCCTGTACCCTAGGCACAAGCTATGTCTCATTAACATCTCAGAGCTTTAGTCCTCTCTGCTAATATGTAACACATGGAGTCAACCTCTGCTCTGCTTAGCAAACTAGCTGTATAGTAGTTTGTTCATCTTCTACCACCATGATCTTCTCCCTCTTTAAAAAAAAAGGTTTATTGCTGCAATTTATTGCATGCATTTCCGGCAAACACACCACCCTATTATTGCTCGTTGGCAGCTATGCAGCCACTTTACTGACAGGAACCATGCTATCCCTTCCCCTCAAAACAGTATAAATGACATTTCTCCAAATGAATTGCAGTGAAACATATACTTTCTATGGAGACATGCATTTTTTCTACTGCACCAGCCATATATTTTACTTGTTAACTGTATGGTTGTCAGCTTTAATGAAATTTGAAATGGTACCTAAAGTATAGCCCAGAAAGGGACATGGTTAAGATGCTTCAACTATATGTTGAGCAGACAACACACCTCACACCAAACAACCAGCAACACTGACTCAGATATGTTTAATTTTTAACAGTTTTAAACTGTTTATAATCTGTGAGCATGAAGCAAACATGCTAACTTTATAGGGGCAAACTTTAATGAGAGATGTATATACTTTTTTTTAATGTGAGGTGACAGATGACATTGTGTGTGCGCGCGCGTGTGTGTGTGTGTGTGTGTGTGTGTGTGTGTGTGTGTGTGTGTGTGAGACAGAGAAAAACTACATGGAAATGTCTGTCTTTATTCCTTCTTACTACAGCTACTGATGACTTACCATTCCAAACAGAATAGTTTCCAAAAAACAATAGTTTATGAAAAACACATTATGTTAATCAAATATAACGCCACTGGCATATGTGTCACTCTGCACAAAAATGAAATGCATGTACTTGGTGTACATGTTTAACCCACTAGGTATTTCTACACCATCCTTTTGCAGTTTTGCTCATTTAAACTTGGTTTATCAGTCTCAATAAGTATAAAATGCTAAGCTGTAGTTTATATAATGCCTGTGCTAACCTGGAGAAATAGAAGAAATGCTTGTCTTTCAATTTGTGTGGATGTTAACATATTAGGCATCATGAGCTCTGGACTTGGCGAGCAACACATCACTAGAAAACCACTGCTACATTTTAGAATGTGTATATCCATATCCATTTGGAAAGGTGGCAGCATTGGGATATTATCACAGAGTTTGAGCTTATAACCTGAATGGATGTCCTTTGGCTACCTACATTCTGTTGTATACTAGTGCGCTTAAGTACTGCAGTAGGGCCTTGGATGTTGCTCAACAAGGTAGATATATGTTGCTCCTGGATACATCCAAAGCTGACATCCAGCTGACCAATGTGACCTTCCTCCAGGCACCATTACAGCAGCTGCACTCTTCATGAAGACTGTGGCATATATTGCTGTTAGTGGATAATGTCGCACATGATCTGTAAAGCAGCGATGCTGATAGGGAGAAACATAAGTTTGTTATTATCAAGGATGTATAATGTGCATGTGCAGGGGCAGATGTTGATATTGTTTCCCTGCAATGATCGTTACTGCACTTTTGTACTTTGTGCTTTAGGTACTCAGCATAACTGGTGTTTAGATAGTCTAGCATGCAATCTCTTTTAGAGTTGTAAAACGTAAGCTGCTGGAATTGGATCCTGCTCCCTGAAAATTCTGAGTAGGACAAACTAGCTATCACAGAATGAAAGATTTAATAAATATTTTTAAACAGTATAAATAAAGAAGAAACTCTAACAGGAAATTAACGTCAGATTAGTTGAACATACAAAATGTTGATTTATTAAGATTGGCAGAAAGAAGTGGGTAACCTTATCACTAAGCAGATTGCTTATAATAATTGCATGCACTCTTACTGATATTTGCTTGTAATATTTGTACATTCTTTTATTGGTAGTGATACTTCTTTAACTAATACCCACACCTGCATGAACCTGGCCTTGTTGAAATGGACAAACTGCAAAGTTACCGCAGAAGCAAAATTATTGACCAATAAGCAAATTCTAGTTTCTTTACCTGACCCCACCCCCAAAACCCCTTTGGGGTACCTGATGTTTTTGAAAGTATCTTTTGCAAAGGTTAAGAAGATGTTGGGAAATTCACAATATGTTATTGATAACATGTGAGCTGTCTCTAATGAAGGTAAAGGAATGATCATGCCTAATGTTTTACCAGTATTTAATGCTTCCTTTACTTTTTTCTCTTTTATTTCATTTGTAAGTATACTATACATATTGCTCACTGCAAACTTGATCAAATGTGCTAAATTCTAAAGATTAAGTATAAGCAGGCAACAGTTATAAAAATGATTCATATTTAATTGCACTTGCAGCATTTTCAGAATATATACTGTTTAGTGTTTTTGCTGAAAAAAATAAAACAAAACTTTGCAATGACCTCCAGAATGTGTAACTACACCTAAGAGATTTTAATACTTATGAAATATTTCATTAATAATGAGATAGACCTACTCTGGTTAGCTTTCTCCTACTTCTTTTTTTTTAAAACAAGTTTATTGTTTTTAACATACAAGAGAAATATCATAACAATTTTATACAAGTAATTAAACTAGATATGATTATAACATTCAACAAAATAACCAAAGTATTTACAAAGACATCCACTACAATCAGATCAATTAATTAAACTAAAATACCATGCTATTGAAGTTAAGATTTTTTTAACAAGTTTTGTTAAGTATCCCATATAATATAATAAGATGTTTTTCTAGTAGTTCTTGATTTTATTGTCATCAATTCCATATGGCACACTATAGTCATAACATTTTTAAATTCATTGAACGAAGGAGGTGTATCTGAAATCCAATTTCTGGTTATTATTTTTCTAGCCACTGCTAGAATAGACCATAACAAGGGAAGCTTAACCTTTTTAACACTTTGAGGTACAGGTGTGTTGAATAATATAAGAGATTTAGAAATAATGAAATTATCTGTAAAAAGAGCCTGCAAAAAATCATTGATTTACTTCCAATATTCTTTCAATTTTATACAGTCATAAAACATGTGAGACCAGTCAGCATTAATTTCTACATTACATCTTTTACATAGATTATCTTTATTATTTATTTTATTCATCATCAAAGGTGTATAAAAGGATCTATGTAAACATTTCCATGTAAAAAGTCTCCAGACAATGGAAGAAGTAGTTTTATAGGCAGATTCCAATATATATTGTTTATCTTGTTGATTTAGTGGGTCACCATTAATGGAAGTGAAATAATTCCAGTAGGTATCTACACTATAAAAAGTTTCTTGTCTGATAATTTTATGTTTGTATGAAAGCTTACCTTTATCAGAAACTTTATGTTGTAAATTTAATATCAAGTAATCAATCAGTGTTGGAATAGATTCTTTAACTGTTATAGACATTAAATCAATTTTATTAATGAGATGTTGTCTAAAGGTCTGAACTTCTAACCAACAAGTTTCTCTCAGATCAAATCCTTGTTTTAAGAAGTCTAGATTTTTAACTTTATTATCAGATAGCAACTGATACCACTACTTTAGATCATTATCTGTATCTAAATGAGTTCTTTCAGAAGTGGATGACAAAAGCATACCTGGAGTATACATTATAGGGAATATAATAAAATTCCATTCCTTATATTTAGGATGCATGAATATAAAATTACAATAACTAATAATAATGTTTAATGGATAACTAACTATATATTTAGGTGTAATAGGTGAAGTACAAAATCATTTTAGTAACCATAGCATGGAGTTATTTACAATCATGTTTTTATGTGTTAAGGAGATTTTCATGAAGTGAAAACTAATTAGTTCCCAGTAATCTTTCCATTTTGCAACATATGACTGATCTATTAACAAAGTAATAACTTTTATAATAGAAGAGATAGTATATAAGTTAAAGTCTGGAAAAGAAATACCCCCTTGAGATCAGCTATTAGTATGTTTCTTTAATGCAATCCTAGGTCTATTAGGTGCCCATAGGAAATTTAAAATTAGTGCATTTAATTTCTTGATAATTATTTTTGTAGGTGGGAGTATTATTGATTGTATTAAGTATAATATCTTGGGGAATATTATCATTTTAATAATTGTAAGTCTCTCTTCCATAGTAAAAAACATATTATTCCAGGAATTGAAAAGATTTTTTATATTAAGAAGACAGGTATTATAATTATTATGTATAATAGACTTAATATCTTTAGTTAATATTATACCTGGATAAGCTATCTGACCTGAATTGGGTACATATTTAATAAAATCACTAATGAGAACATTTTTTCGTGTATATATAGGTAGTATTTTAGTTTTTTCTTCATTGAATATTAAGCCAGAAATACTTTTAAAATTCATCATTTTATCAAATAGAGACTGCATAAAAGAATTAGATCCTGCTGACGTAATTAGAACATCATCTGCAAAGAGTTGAATTTTAGATGTTGTATTTTCATCTATTTCAAATCCCTCTATATCAGTACTATTTCTGATCAGATTAGCCCAAGGCTCCATTATTAAAGTGAATAATAGTGGAGAGAGTGGACACCCTTGTTTTGTACCTTTAAAAATGGGTATTTTTTGTGAGACATATGTTCCTATGTTAATATAAGCCAATGCTCCTTTGTAAAGATGCTCAGTTAGGTTTACAAATGCATCTGAGAAGTTTGTGCACTTCAGTAAGGTAAACAAGTAGTCCCAACTTACTGAATCAAATGCTGAACTTATATCGAGACTAATAAGTGTTAAATCTTTCTTTCTCCTATTTGCAAAATCAATTAATGTTAGAGTCCTCCTTATATTATCAAAAGTGTTTCTATTTACAATGAAGCCTGTCTGGTCTATATCTATAATGCCTGGGATGATTGTCTTCAATCTATCAGCAAAAATACTCATAAACATTTTATAATCAACATTAAGTAATGAAATGGGTCGATATGAAGTACATCTTGTTGGGTCTTTATTAGGTTTTAAAATTGGCGAAATAAATGTGTATTGCCAAGATGGGGGGGTTATTAGCTCATTTTGGGCCAAAATAAAAACCTTATGTATTAATGAGTATGTACTTTTAGAAAGAATTTTATATATCTCTGGTATAATACCATCATTACCTGGTGCTTTGTTTGATTTAAGCTTATTTATTTGTGTAACAACCTCTGTATATGAAATACTTTTATCCAATAGTTTAATCTGTTGTTTATTAAGTTTTTTATTCATGTTTGTAGTTATAAAATCCTTTATTTTATCTTTAGGTTCCATGTTAATGTTATTATGATTAATTTTGTGAAAATGATTTCTAAATTCATCTAGTATTTCTGGTAGACTAGAAACATTCTTCTTTTTCCTTAGAGAGAAAATTTCTTTGATATGATTTTGCTTATTCAACCTTTTTGTTTTGTTTTTAAGTCTATGTAAGTATTTGGGGCTTATTGAGTAAGACAAAAACTTGTATTTCTCTAAAGTTATTTTAACTTTATGAGTTAAAATTTCTTTGTATTTCTTATTTAGTTTGTTTATTTCTTTAATGACTTTCTTATCCATAATATTTTTTTTATTATTATGTTTATAAGAGTCTAATTTACTTTGAATATCTAACAATTCCTTATGCCAAGATTTCCTTTTGTTATTATACCATCTGATACTTTGTCCATATAGATATGATTTTAAAGCATCCCAAACATAAACAATGGAGACTTCAGGAGTATTATTTATGTCTAGAAAATGTTGTACTTCTGAAAGTATATATTCTTTATAGTCTTTTAGTTGAGTTAAGTATGCTGGTATCCTTTTGATCTGAACATTGTAAGTATTTTTTATCATGAACTCAAAAACAATTGAATTATGATCAGATATAGGACATGAAATGATTTTAGAGTTAATTAATTCTGTTACCATCTGGTTAGAAATAAAGACTCTATCTATTTTTGAATAAGTTTTGTATCTGTTAGAAAAAAGGTGTACGGTAATGATTTTGAGTCTATCTGATTATTAATATCATTTAAATGATAAGAATTAACAAAATCCTTTAAATGTTTTGCATTAGATGTAATTTTCCTTTTCTCTATAGTAGTAGTATCATTTTCATGTAGGATACAATTAAAGTCACCTGCCAAAATAATATCTCCTATAGAGAATGATATGATCTTATTAAGGTGGTATTTCACTGTATTAATACCAATTCCAGGTATCCAATATACATTGATTAATGTATAAGTCTTCCCATTAATTTGTATTGTAACCATACAAAACATTCCTTTATCATCTTGATAAGACTTAATAGTTTTAGGAATGGGCATACTTTTATTCCATAAAATAGCCACTCCTCTTTTTTTCTGAGTGTGCTCTGAACTAACCAATACTGTATATTTATTTGTGGCTAATTTATCAATATCTTTTTTCAGGAGATGTGTTTCTTGAAGGAATACTAAGTTGGCCTTATGTAAATTAATGTATCTTATTAAGCTTGCCCTTTTACATGGGTTATTCAGTCCATTAATGTTTAAAGAAATTCCTTTTAGAGAAGTCATTTGGCATTTTTAAAACATATAGAACTTATAATCAAAATGACAATTAACAAAATAAATAATGTTATACCTCCTCCTTTATGTGTACCTTTAAATATAGCTGTATTTATTGAATCTCTTAAGGGATTTTGTATAAGATTCAATTTTGTTTGTAGTGACAATTAGCTTACAAAATGTATTGTGGATGTCAGAACTATATACCTACAACAGTGAACAAAAGAAAATAATGTAAGGATTAAACCTTGCACCCAGCCTGGAGTTAAAAACTCCAACTTAGAGTAGCACATACTACTCAAGTTAACCCCCTACCCTAAGCAGCAGTACCTCAGCTGCCACCTTGTCAATTTAATACTAGTTATTATTAACTTAAATTAACAACTTTCAATTAGATTATCTGGTAAGACAAAGCTACACATTTGATAAATCAGCATCATATAAACAAATAGAAACTTTTAAAAACAATTCATACTGCTATGTACATCTATTTAATATAATACATTTATAATCAAATAGCATTCAAATAAACTTGATAATAGGAACCAAGAAGAGAGAAAGAAATAAAAGAAGTGAGAGAGGGAGAGAGAGAGAAAAAAAAAAAAAAAAAAAAAAAGAGGGCATGTCTACATATTAATTTATTCAAAGTTTGTAAAAATAAGTTCTGATGTTCATTTAAAATCAATAACTTAGGCTATTATGGTTCAGACATCACATATGTTAAGATGTACCTATTTTCTGTCATAGAAATGCAGTTAACAGCTTCCAAAAGACTTTAAATTACTTGTATCAAAGATTTTTTCTCATACTTATTATTGCCAATAAAATAAAATATTATATTTATAGAAATTGTTATAAATCATACTGCATAGCTATGTAAATTCTCAGATATACTTGCATTATTGTGAAGAAAGCCATCTGTATTTTGTATATCTGCACTGCTGCTTTAAAATATGTCACATGACAACTTCTTCCAAAAAATAGTCATAAAGATATTTATGCTTGTCAGTCAGATAAATCAAATGAATTATAGCAATGTATATGTTTAAATCATAAGTTTTTTACACACATTAATATGTTGCAGTCAAGTAAACTTTCAAAAACAGATGTATAAATGTTTCACTTTCTATGCCTTCTAAAATATCACATTTGCTTACTATGGGATACTGAATCATTTAAAATCATTATAACTTTCATATTTTATAAATTATAACATGAATAAATAAGTAGTTATAAAAGATAACTCACATTTAAATGTTATAGAGTTTATTTTCCATCGCAGAGTCGCATTTGCAGCAGTTCTACTTCCTGGTAGAGTGTTCTTCTTGAATCTGCGATGTGTCAGTGTGAATTCAGAGGTCAAAGTTCAAATTGACTGCATTCAGCTTCTCTGCGTGAATTCTGAGAGTTGAAGCTTTTAAAACAACTCTAGGACAGTATTCACGAGGTAACCCACATCCCAAATTGTCTCCCTTAACATTCTGGCGGGAATTTTGTTAAAAACAAGTGACTGACATTCATTTAGCAATATAAATGAAGCTAAACAGAGCAAAACCTTCGCGAAGTATTTTACAAGTTATTACAGCCTCAATGAAAGTGAAACTAAGCCCACAGTTATTAATATGTAATAGAACTAATTATTTATGCCCCAATTCAATTTTTATACAAATCTTATTATTTACTGTATCAGTATGATCAAAAACATGTGAATATACTAATATGAAAGAAAATAAAGAGAGAGAGCAGAGAGAAAAAAAAAGAGAGTAGAAAATAAAAAGAGAGTAAGAGAAAAGATAAAAAAATGAAAAAGGAAGCTATAAAAAGTATCTACAGTGGAATATTACTTGCTGTTTATATTAATAAAGATGGATATGAAACATATTATTTACTACTATTTAGTTCTAATTATTATTAATTAAAGCATGACAAATTATTTGTAAACAAGCATAGGCAATATAATCAAGGAAGTATATTTAGCAATAGCAATTAAACAACATATATACTTTTTACAAGGAATAAATAAGTTATTATTCCATTTATCATATTTTCATTACACTTCTCTCCCTGCCCTCCCCCACCCCTTACCCACTGCATAATCTAAATAGAATGTCATTATTTAAAATAAAAGAAAAGAAAAAAAAGAAAAAAATGTATCAAGTTACTAACCTTGGTTCTCTTTGTCTGAAAGAGAAACATATTGAATGATAGCTTGTTATTAGTTCCTCAGATATTTTGACTGATTATGAAACAAAAACAATTCTTTGTACACAGAAAATAACTTTGATTAAATGTTTTTCAGAATATTTGTGGCTTTCTGAAAATGCAGTAACTATATTTAAAAAGATTAATAGTGAAGAAAAAAAAGAGAGAGAGAAAAAAAGAAAAAACATAGAACAAGTCATTTGTTTTTTAGTCTCTTTTTCTTCTCTGAAGTCTTCCATGAAGTTTCTGTTGCCAACATCTTTAATGAAGGACTAGCCCATTCCATTTCCTCTATTTTATCCAAAATCTTATTTTTTTTGATAAACAGCAATGCAGAGTCTAAGTCCTCAAAATTTTTAGGACCATCAGGAAGGAAGATTTTTAGCTTGGCAGGAAACAGAAGGTAAGTTTTAAACTGTGCTTTCTTAAGCTCCCTTATTAATGGCAGAAAAACTTTTCTTTTAGTTATTACCAAGGAAGAATAGTCATTGTCAAAACGCACAGTTGTCTCATTAATTTTAACAGGAGCTTTAGCCCAAGCAGATTTAAGTACCATCTCTTTATCAAAAGATGATAGAAATCTAACTATAACTGATCTAGGATACTTTTTGTTAGAGTTAGTATTAGCTATAGATCTATGGGCTCTTTCGATCCCAAAAGAAAATGCTTCTGGCAAGTCTAAAGTTTTAGGGAGCCATGTAGTTAAAAAAGAAGTAATATTGTTACCTTCAATATTTTCTGGAAGTCCAAAAATCCTAATGTTATTGCGCCTAGATCTATTTTCCAGGTCATCAAGCTTTGTTTGTAGATGTGTATTTTGTTTCAGCAAAAACTCAATGTTGATTTCCTCTTCTTGGATTCTATTCTCCATGTCATTTACAGTCTCTTCTATGCCTGTAATCTGGGTCTTCTGTTGCAAGTCTATATGTAACAAGTCTATTTGTTTTGTGTTTTTTTTCTATGAAGGTATCAATTTTAGTATCCAGTTTATCCATCTTAGCAGTAAGTTGCTGGATTGTAGATATCAGAGACTGAAGTTCTTTCTTGATGCTGGAATCCTGAGAATTTGTCTTACTGGAACTTATTTCAAACAGAGAAACTGACAGGGAAATTTCCAAGGTGATTTCTGACAGGAATATTATTACAATTTTCTTTCTTTTTTAGATATTATTCAAGAAATAGATAAACCAAACATATTTAGAAAGAAAATTACTTCATAAATTAATTTTTAAAGTAATTATTTCCTGTCAGTGCAGTAAAATTGGTGGAGCTGAAGAAATCTGCTGCTATCCTGTGTTCATCCTTGGCCACGCCCCAAACTCTCTCCTACTTCTGATACCCACTGGGCAAGATGGTCAGGATGTTTTGTCTGCTCGTCATCACAGTGGTGCCTGCACTGATCTCCAGTCTTGGGAATGTCTTTTAAGGATAACCCCTCATCCACTAACTCTGGTCAAATCTCTTTCTCTCTCTCAATTTTTTTTTTAAACGAGCAGTCACTAACTTGGTCCAGCCGAACTCAGTATGAAACCTGCCAAGGGCTGAAAGAGATTTTCATATCTTTCAAGAATGAGACTGATGTCTTACCATGAGCTGTAACAAAAGTGTTCATTTTTATAACAAGGTTCAAATTATAATAATGTACTTGGAAGGAAACAAAGATACCTAGCTTGTGAACCACAACTGCTGCAAGTTGATATCAGCAAAGAAGTGTAACCAGACTGGGCACAACATGTCTGCCACACTAAGAGCAAGGTGTTATAGGCAAATTCATTTTTTTTTTAATTTTTCTCCTTATGTGCATCCTATGTGAAAGTGGAGCATGAAGGCATTGGGACCAGGTATTCTTCCTTAGGGAAGCAATGACCATCAGATTAGACAGCAGTCTTTTTTTCTTGCTCTTCAATGTGGAGTAGAATGGGGTGCTAAATGAGCCAGCTACAACTACACATCACCAATCAAAGTGAACACCCACTGCTAATACTCGCTGAATACCTAAAAACACATATAGGCAGTCAGACTGCACATGCACCCACTTCACACTTGAATGAGTTATATACTTATAAATATTCAAAGGCCACTGAGTCTGATGACTGTACCCATCTTGCCAGTACCCTATCTCAGGCCACACCTCCTTTCTCCATTTGGGCCATACCAGGAGATGTGTTGATAGCCACCCAATCATCTAGTTTGTTTAAAGGAAGAATAAGTGAGTTGCATTTCTTAACAAGCAGCTTATTACAGAATTTAGGAAGTTCTGGGGTATTAACTTACCCCTCAACTATGTTTTATTTTTCTGGTGGTGAAGATTTAGTGCTTGGTTCTAGTACTGGTGGAGATATTGGACTTGAGAAGAAACAGGAGGTTACAAGTCTATAAGACTGAGTGAAGGGATAGATCTCCCAGGCTCTCTTGGTATACTGGGACTTTAAGTCTGTGATCTTTTCAGTTGGGAACCATTGCGGTTTCTTTAATTGTTTGATATGATTTAGCGAGATATATCCTCAAAGGGGTACATAGTACTAGTTAATTGGCTTGAACAATGCTTATCAGATACAATGTGTGTGCATATGTATGTGTGCTTTTTGAAGCTCATCCGTGATTATATGAAGTTACTTGTAATAATCAGCACATGTCTGCTGATGGGAAGCAATGTAATTAACTGAGCTGTGCACTGTCAAGCCTCACTCAAATATAAACTAAAGTCAAGTTTCTGAAACTTTCAGTGTTTTAATTTTGTGCACTGCTGGTTACCACCATATATGTAAAGGCACAATTAAACTAAATGGTTTAAAATAGATACAGGTAGGATCAAAATACAAAGAGTAGTTTGATAACTGCATTTTATCAAGAAATTTCAGTAATACCTTCTAAAGTACTGGTGGGGTGAAAATGTTGAACATATTTAACTATAAAATGAATTGATCTTAGTGTTACTGTCTATCACACTGTATACCACAGGAAAGTGTCATTCTGTAGACATTACCTATGGTACTTAATTATGTGGTGACAGTGGGAAATAAATATGCTACTCTACGTATTCCAAAAGTTTATTCATGAACTGCTTCAATATCTGCTCATAAATACTTGTTTGGTCACATTCTAATATTAGTATATTTTACACTTTTTGCAGCAGACTATTTGTATATATATATATATATATATATATATATATATGTATATGCATATATATATATATATATATATATATATATATATATATATATTTTTTTTTTTTTTTTTTTTTTTTTTTGAGATAACTGACTGGTGAACTGGATGTCCTGTTGAATTACTTAAAAATCCACATAGCCTTTCAGAGAAATATCCTAAGGTTATTTAAAAAATGAAACATCATTTATGTATAGGATGACCTTTTTTAACTAAATTCATACATTCTGTAAAAGAAACAAAGACAAATATTTATATCAGAAAGACAAAAAGAATAAGCATAATCCAATGGCAACTAATATGTATGTAGTTGGTATTTTGTTATCCTTAGATATCCAATATATTGTTTCCATAATTTTTCAATAATAAACTTAATGTATGACAGAAATGAGCAGTAATTAAGTATTTCTTTGATTTTAAATGTATATTATTAATGAATGTACTTGTTATATAAAGTGTTTTGGAGTATTTATACATTTTTCCATTTGTCGGTAAGACAGACCTTCTACAGTATAATTATATTCATTATAGCTCCTGCTAATATCACCACTGGCATACATTTGATTACTTTTAAAACAAGTTGTAATAGTAGTATAACAATTTGTTTTGGTTTTCTGAAAGTGTAATAACAAAGACTGTCCCCGGGATTCAGGAAGCCATATTTTCTATGCAGGAACAGTGTAGGAGCTCCTGCATGGGAAATTGCCACCTAGTGATTCAGGATAGTGCCATTTTCACATGCACAAGTGGTCCTACACTGTTCTAGCACAGAAAACTGGCAGCTATGCAAGTCACCTTATTTGCTGGTGAAAACCATGCAAATGAGGTGATTTAGCGATTCACTAAGCTGCCAGGTCTCTGTGCTAGAACACGGTCAGTGCAGAAATGGTTTCAGAAAATAACTGAGTACATTTCTTCAACTGACAAAATGGAGGCATTACAGCTCGTGAAAAAGCATGTATTATGTACATTAGACATGCCAATGGTCAAATAAAAGGCCATTGACATTAAAAAGTGATTAATTATTATGAAAATTAAACTTTTATTTTTGGCCGATCTCGGCAATTTAAGCATAGGGCAGCAGCATGCAAACGGGATTGGGCCAAAAATAAAAAAAAAAAATGGGAAAACTCAGTTTTAAATTAAATCTGCATTTTGCCATTATAGCCAATGGCATGCAGTATGTAAACAATACCAGGGAGCACTGGTTGTCAAGGGGAAAGGGTCTGTTTTAGTGCAGTAACTAACGACCTATACACTGGGGTATGCAAATAAGGAGAGTTATACTTCATCACATATTTCTTCAAAGTGTCAGCTTGTACCTAATCATGTAGGTGTAGCAATACAACAGTGCAAGTCTAAGAGCTGAATTACTTCATAACGGGGTGTGTCATGCCTGCTATAAGCTCACTAGAGCTCTGTGGCACATGTTTGCCCGTAGCTAAGCACAGCTAAGGAAGTGGGTGTGTCAGATGTGCCTGAGCACTGTGTACATAGCCTAAATGGGTTTGCGCACTGCGCAAAGCATTTTAAACAAACAAAAAATAAATAAAAAAATAAAAAAAAAGAGGAAATGGCAGCACTGATTACATTTCAGCACTGGGTATGTGCGGCATGCCTCGGGACTTAAATATGGAGGAAATGGGAAGGGGAAACCGCAGTAGGAAGGCAATCAAGGAGAAATAGCATAGTTGGCAGGTGGAATGTATCAGAATCAACCAATTACACATGCAGCAGCCCACAGCACTACTATAAACTATCCAAACACCTTTCAGACTGTTTTTGTCCCACAAACTCTACACCACCGGTGTATACAGATGTTTTTTTTTTTTACTGGCAAAACTAACTAAAAATGTTAGAGGCTGCTGCTGCTTTACTCCATCAATATGTGCTAGAGACAGAGGGTGGTGAGGAAGAGAATGCTGACAACCGACCCACAGTGAGGAGTAGAAGAGTGTACAGATCCAGGGTAACCTACCAAGAGCCTACATGAGCTGGAGATAGTGGAGCACTATAGGGTGGACAGGGACATTCTACAGCAAATTGTCCAGCTGTGCCGTCCTCATCTTATACACAGAATGAACAGAGGGGAACCCATCCCAGTGGATATCAAGGTATGTGTAGGCTTAAGAATACTAGCACAGGTACCTTCCAAAGACCAACTGGGGATATCATGGGAGTCTCACAAGCATCAGCATCCAGGGTACTCCACCAGTTCCTGGATACCATGACACCACATGCAAATGAGCACATATATTTCCCCAACACCCATGAGGCATTGACTAGAAGTATGTGTCTCTTCCACCGTATAGCAGAATACCCTGAGGTAGTTGGTGCTATAGCCTGCATGCAAATCCACATTAAAGCACCACCTGGTGAGCAAGGTAGGGTCTACATAAACCACAAGGGCTTCCCCTCCATCAACTGCCAGGTTGTGTGCAATGCCCAGGGCATTATCATGAATGTGTGTGCTGGCATCCCTGGAAGCTATCACAAATCACATCTGGCATTGCTTACAGCTGTATCAGGGGTTTGCCATGGGAGACATCCCATATGGCCATCTAATGGGGGATGCTGGCTATGCACTGGAGCCATGGCTGATGACACCCATCAGAAATGCACACACACCCAAACAAGAACACCATAATGAGGCACACACACAAACCAGGATCATTGTAGAGTGTGTGTTTGGGATGCTCATGTCATGGTTCTGCTGCCTTGACATATCTGGTGGAGCCTTGCAGTACTCTCTAACTACATGTACACAAATGTTCATAGTATGTGCCATGCTACACAATATGATCCTGCGGAAACAGCTGCAGGAGGAACAGCACAGGGCAAGGCCACACAGCCCCCCACCATTGCCAATGCCAGCACAGGCACAGAGGGACTTGGGGGAGGAATTTCCTGAGCCTGCCCCTGTAAACAGAAGGAGGTATGCCCAGTATGCCCAGGCCTTAGCAAAGAGGCAATGCATAGCACACACACTGACACTGTAGGGACCCAGGGACTGATACCGCTTTCAACTTGCACATACAGTAAAAGGGATGCCAAACATGATACTACCTTTGCTTTACCATGTATAGGAAGTGTACTACATGCATCTGACATAGTCAGCCCTTCAGCACCATCATCAATATTGGCCTAGCAACAAGGTAAGTCACCCTTCGTATCAATTACTGACTGGAGTAGTATAATATGATAGTTGTATGTATGTTATGGATGCAAGCATGCAAGGGAATTGGGTGGCTGAATGGGATAGCAGCAGACAGCTGACAGCTATATGGGTCAGTGGGGAATCCATAACAAATACTGATGTTAACATACTAGGCAGCACTACACAAGGTGACAACCCCCACTGCACTACATGTGATGGCCCAAATAACTGTGAGTGTCAATAAGTCACACACACATGGATGTCAGTGAGGGTCACATACCCACCACCAGCCTCACCCAGCAGGACAGGTGTAGATGACCATAAAGAAAGGTCGGGCTAAGTTCGATAAATGATGGCAATGGTGAACAGCCCCACTCCAGATCTACATAGACATACCACAACAGGTCTGGCAGTTGCATGTTAGTTCTGAAGAGTAAGATGTCTGAAGCTGAAATTAATGCTATTAAAATGTAACATGTGTACTCTACTGATATGCCTTCTTTCTGCATGATAGGTCACAATACAATATGAAATGGAAGTCAACAGAGTAACCGAAATACCAGTACAGTCATTACAAATGTTTAAGGTCTTCAGTTGTGCACCCCCTCTCCACAATCCCATGTAGAAATGCAGTAACATGTAAGTTTGAGGAGTAATATCACTGGACCACAGATTGTCAGAGCTGTCCCAATCTACATTGTTGCATGTGTACAATATGCAGGGGTCAGTGTGGTAAGTTTGTTGTGTGTTTAGTATTGCCTGGAAGTGGTCAGCATGTGGGCCTGGATGGTTGTGTCTCAGTGACCTAGGTACAGTACAGTAGTCGACAGGGCCATGTTCCAACAACAACAGTGCCAACCACACTGCTTCTCAGGTACAGCCATGTCAGCAGTTGTACATACTCACTGTCCAAATGTCAATATCTTTCATCGTCGGAAAGCTGGACACACCATGAATGGGGCCCATACATAAAAACAGTACACAGGTGGACGTAACCTACGCAGAGTGCATATAAAATAACTGTCAACTGCACACAACTTTGTAATTATACATAGAGGTTAGCATCAAATTAGTTGTCCCTCTAGTATGGAATACTGGTAGTCTGGCCAATCACTGGCAGACCACAAAAGGCACAGTTATAAAGTAATGACAGGCTGTCCAGGTCAACACACATGCCAGCATAAGGGGAATGTCCAAGGTATATCTGTGAGTCAGGTACCAGTAGCATCCATATCACACATGCACCCAGCTCACCCCAGCATCAGCCACAGGTTTATCACAGGTCATGTCCTTATTGTAGGGAATGAGTACAGCATGAACCCATCTCTGTATGGGAATACATACATGATGTGGCATGCTGGATAGGTGTCCCATGCAGGTGTGTCCTGAGATGTAAGCAGCACCCTAACCACATCCAGACTCATGGATCAGTATGAGCAGGATGGATTGACAGGAATACCTCAACCACTTACCACTGTCACCCCAAGGTAATCCACTGGCTTGCTGTCTGGGAACGTCTGAGTGACAGAATGCACTGGCCTGCTACAGATGGCCTGCAGCACTCTTAAATGGCCTACAGTCTACTGGCAAAGGCCCATGCCTCACCCAAAGTTCTAGTGTACGGAATGTCAGGGGGACTTAACTAACAACCTAACACAGTAAACAGGAAACAAATGCAAGGCCATGTTGACAAATGCCAGTAGCATGCCTCACCATGTCCTACTGCAAGAACTGTGGAACAGGCCATAAATACTACTTAGATAAAGGCCCAACTATAGGGATACCTCTGAGATATTGCTTTCATAATCTTAGAAAGAGGGGAGAATAACAGGGGGGGGTAGAAGCATGGATGTCATGGAGTGTGTGAAGTCTGAAACTTTAATGTTTGCCCATACTACCCCCTGACTGCAAACCCATGAATGAATAGCTATAAAACTGCTTGTAAACCACAATGTGAAGGTAATCTGACCAGATATATGAGTCCTGCTTATGGATAACCTGGGTGTATCTGTACCATTGAGAGGTATGGCCCCAGCAGGAAATGGCCATTCCGTTAAGTTGGGAAAAGCACAAAAAGGGGATCCCCAGCTAGCGTACTACCAAGGTGCTGGACCATTTACACAAAACCAGCAGTCTATTGTCTGTAGCTACCCCTCCACAATGGCAGGAGTGTGCCAGAATGTGTAGCCTAT